>NC_083475.1:6852919-6920419 GCF_030014155.1 Tachysurus vachellii
ATGCAATACTTTGCAAATCTCTTACTGGCGAGACAAAAAGAATGTGTTTGAACACACAAGACTGAATCAGTGGTGCACAATGTACTCATGTACTGCCCTTGAGAAGCACAGGGATAATTAGACTATGTTCTTGTACATGTAATGTAATGTTTATACTCAGGATTAATCTGAACCTAACCATGACATGCAGCGTGTGAGTGGAAACCGGTGCGTAACAATATCAGCAGATTTGATGGTGAATTTCCATCCATTTTCTACGAACATTCAATTATATAATTAATCCTGTTTAGATTTGCCATGTAAACATCACACAGGACTAAACACATCCAACTCTTTATCGTAGACCACACACAGGATATAAACTTATGTGTTGCTTGAGATTCAGTCTGACATCTGACAGGCTAACAGGACAGACTAACTGGACAGGATAAGCTAACAGGACAGGATAAGCTGACAGGACAGGATAAGCTGACAGGACAGGATAAGCTGACAGGACAGGACAGGCTGACAGGACAGGACAGGCTGACAGGACAGGACAGGCTGACAGGACAGGACAGGACAGGCTGACAGGACAGGACGGCAGGCTAGCTAACAGGACAGACTAGCTAACAGAGCAGGCTAACAGGGCAGACTAGCTAACAGGACAGACTAGCTAACAGGACAGGCTAGCTAACAGGACAGGCTAGCTAACAGGACAGGCTAACTGGACTGACTAGCTAACAGGACAGGCTAAGATGACAGGCTAAGTGAACAGCCTAAGTGAACAGGCTAACAGGACAGGACAGGCTAACTAGACAGACTAGCTAACAGAAAAAGGCTAGGCTAACTGGACAGGCTAGGCTAACTGGACAGGCTAGGCTAACTGGACAGGCTAGGCTAACTAGACAGACTAGGCTAACTGGACAGACTAGGCTAACTGGACAGGCTAGGCTAACTGGACAGGACAGGCTAACTAAGCAGGCTAGCTAACGGAACAGGCTAACAGGACAGGCTAAATAAAATTTACCTTGCCGGATACCACGACTCGATGTGCAGCCAAAAAACGACAACTGGGGTGCATTTAATAACCGCGGTGTTAAACTGTTGTTAATAACGCAGTGCACGGCACTGAGCGCCGTCCTTACAGACTTCATTACACACAGCGCCGCCATGTTGCTCACCACCTTCACTTCCTGGTTGTGCAATTCCGCTTCCTCGAAAAGAGGCGTGTCGTTTAAGTTAATTCCCCGCCTACTGGCTCCAAACATAGACTCACTTTTATACACATTTTTTATTTTATAAGGGCTGTATTTATTTATTTATTTTATTTTATTTTAATAAAATTTTATTTACTTAATTACTTAATTTATTTATTATTTTTTAAATTAAATTTAATTTAATGTATTTATTTATTTATGCTATTATACCATTCTGTTTTTCTTAGACTTGATTTTATGTATGTAAAACTAGCCATTTCGTTATATTAATTTCTCGAGTATTTAATCGATTTTATTTATTTCATACTTGCTTTTCATTTTTTTGTTGTAACTATTGGTTCACAAAGAAATGAGTAAAATTCATTTTCAACCCATATTGTAGTCACGTGACTGATAATCTAAGCTCAGATCGGTGGAAGTGCAAATGAACTAAAAATGGAAATACTACTCTAAAAAATCTAAACAAATAATTGTTCTAAAAGTGAAATCACACAGACTTCACATTAAATACCACACTGATATTAATTAGTAATCTAAAATGACCTCTTTAATTGTCAGTGACGATCACCGCTGTCTACTCAATCACCCACAACGCAACATACGCTGCCATTTATTTCCCTAGCTAAATACCTATCATGCAATCTTTCCAGTTTGTTAAAACATGACATTAAATGCCCATAAGAACATTCAGACCATTCACCTCAAGTAACAGCCAATGGTCCAGTTAAAATGGTCCAGTTAAGTTGCACATTTTATATTGAACGTCAGTCCAGCATATACGTGGAGTTGATTATCATCTATAAAGTTGAATATTTTGTGACATCACATGAAAACAAATGATAGGCTACACAAATACTTAATGTATTTAACAACAGATTTTTTTTGCAATAGATATTTTTTACCTTGGTGTGTTTTTGTGGTTTGAACTGTTTGCATGATTATAAATAACTGCCTATTTTTAGTTTTATTTTTAATTTTTTGTTTTGTTTTGTTTTTAAGAAAAGCTTTTTTTGTAGTGTGTAGTTAGTAAAAAAAAGTATACTTAAAAAAATGCTAAAGTAACAAAGTAAAAGCAAATTTTTTTCCATAGTGTTCCATTGATCCAGCCCAAGTCTTTTAATTATACAGCAACAAAGATTTCACCTTATTATAATGCGAAAAATTCTAGAATCAACTATTGTCACTATCTTTATCCCTTTATATGGCTGAGAGCCTCTTGATTATACTAATGATTATAAATAATAAAGGAAATCTGATAGGGACTAAAACCACTTTGTGTTTCATCTTAACAAAGACTAGTCACCTACTCCTAGATAATCATAATGATCATAATCTCAGTCGTATATGTACAAAAAAAATTAAAAATCTTATTCATTCACATTTTTTTAAAAAGCATTTTTTATTTAAAAGAATGAAATGCATCATTTAAATCAGTATATCCACTGTGACTGTGACAAAGAAAAATAGTTTTGGTCAACCACATGCTTTCCGTTCTCAGATTGCAAAACCGAAGCTAACAGACATGAAAAGGCTTTATAGTAACTTTTCTGTGGAATTGTCAGACTACAGAACTTTATAGCTGGGTCTAGGCAGGACCGATGTTACAGCCTGCTGCACAGACTTTTACCTCTTTTGTATCCTTTTCACTTTTTAGAAGCTCTGTAAATTTCACTGCTCCTTGTTTGGTGCAAACGAATGTGGTGGTAACTTCCACTTGTGATCAGAACAGGCTTCGGGGAACTAATAACAAATCCAGATAACCCATCTGCCTTGAGTTTTGTGTGGATAGACCATTGGGTTTTTTTTTGAGGGAGTTACAACATTTCATTGTCAAGTTTGAAGCCAGTAGAACATAGAGGAAAAGTCAGAGTTTTACAAACAGTTGTAGGCTGTTGAGATGGAAGTTTATACAGTAGCCTTATTCTAGAAAATGCTTTACTATTGGTTATTTGGAGCACTGAATAGTTTCAGATTTTCAGACAAAATGTAATATTGCAAAAAGAGAATTTGAAAACTTGCAAATATATATATATATATATATAATTATTTAATATATTTATTATAATTTATTATAATATATTATAATATATATTTAATTAGCTCCTTCAGTTATAGTTACAACAAATCATATTCATATAATATATTTTTAATATTTTCCATTTACTTTCTTTTCTTTCCCAAATGGATAATAAATTAAAATTTTTATTGTAATTTTTATTTTATTGTAATCTAAACTTCTTAGTATATTTTTATTCTTATTTCATTCATTTTTATTCGGATTGATTCTATTTTTATGAGATGGACAGTTAATCTTCTGACAGTTGAATAGTTCAGTACCTGGTTGTGTATTTGACAGATAAAATGACAAAACTAAACGTTTCCTATGAAAGGATACATCACGGCATTTTGTCGTCAACCTGAACCTGATTGTCGTCAACCTGAACACGGAGAAGGTGTGATCCTGTAGGATGGAATAAAAATCAACAATGAATTTAATATGTTAAGAAAAAGTCAAGGACAGATGGCCACAACGATACAAGAGTTTGTAACTTCATTATTTTATGTGAAAGCAGCCTAGATAACCAATTGACTATAGAACCTGCATAATTTCCTTTCCATAAGCTTAGCAATTAGCAACACTGAATTACAATATCTACAAGGAAGGGTGCTGGTTGGAATTTTGGGGCCACATGACAGGTTAATCCCCTGGGCCCCTTGTCCCTGACAACTTTCATTCTCCAGGACAATATTTGTTCGCTAAAGACCCTCTTTGCCGCTCCCATGGCCCTTAATCCACATTACTCCAACCGCTCCATCTCCCTCCCACCCCCACCCTGACTTTTTGTAGCTCTCCTGATCACAAACCTTGTCAATGTTTAAATCTTGTTAATAACATTCTCCAATCTTGATTTTGGGAAATAGTTTGGTATTTTTGGGATGAGCATTTTCAGTGTTGAATTACAACCTAAATCAAATCTAATGATTGCAAATGAACCCTGAGAAGGGATTTTTTTTAGTTTCTTTCATCTGACAAGAGTGATGTGAGAAAGTGTGTTTCAGCTCTGTATGATTTTAAACCACATACAAATTTCTGATATTGATGATACTTAATCCGTCCTCTTATTATATGTTTCCCAGGAGACTTTTAGGTAAAGTAAGTACGTAAGTAAAAATTAGTCTTAATTTTTACACAGTTCCAATGATTTATAAACGACAGTCTAGACCTCTAAGCAACATGTACACTACAGATCTGTTGCAAAGATCCAGAGAGATCATTCTACAGCTAAACATTCACCAGATTAATAATAATAATAATAATAATAATAATTAATAATCGAATCCAGAAAGTGAGAACAGACATTCAGTATCATTCAATTTAATCAGTGATGCTCTCTGTGTATGTATATGTATTATATAGTAGGCATTATATTACAGTAGTGGGTCCAATATTCTCCAGCTTGTAAGCTGTCACATTCCCAGACGAATGACAACCCGAGAAAATGTCATTTTAAATGTCTGCCTTCTTATGGAGGCTTTGATATGCAAAATAGTAACCTTAGTTTAAGGAAAAGGAAAATCAATCAGCTCAACACTGCAGAGAAAAGAGAGCATGTGTATGGCATGTTGAGCTTCTCCAGAGGCATAGGGAATGATATTAAAAAAAAAAGCTAAGGGAAAAATCCTATGTAGTTAAAAGCTCAATGCTACTATATATATAAAATGAAGGGCTCTGTGATTGACAGTTGTATCAAGATAGATAGATAGATAGATAGATAGATAGATAGATAGATAGATAGATAGATAGGTAGATAGATAGATAGATAGATAGATAGATAGATAGATAGATAGATAGATAGATAGTTTCTCTCTGATATTTTTCTTTGATCAGTGACATATAAATAATATATACTGAGTACAAGACACACACACACACACACACACACACACACACACACACTCACTCACACACACACACACAGACTCACACACACACACACACTCACACTCACACACACACACACACACACACACACACACACACACACACACACACACACACACACACACACTCACACTCCCATTCACACCTAGGGTAATTTAGTATAACCAATTAACCAGCATTCTTTAGTTTTTTGAACTCTTGAGCTGTGATGTTCCAATGCTGACCACTGTGTTATCATATAGTTATATTTTATCTACAGGATTTGTATGTATGTCATGTGTGATAACTGTGACACACATAAAGAAATACAGGTTGTGCAAAACATCATTAATTAGATCTTTTTCATTTAAATTTCTCATCAATGACTAACAACATATTTGGTGATGATGCAACACTGAACGGTTTCATTGGTATTATTTTATTTGGACCAGATATCTTTGGAAATTCAATCACTGCCCAAATTGCTGTGTGGCCGGTGTGCAATTGATGCTTGCATGTCTTTTAAACTCTGGATGCAAGGAAATCAACCGAATGTTTGGCATAAAGGATTCTCCTTAGATGTGCTGAGAAAAGAAAATGAACATATATAAAACATATGTCTGCTTTCAGGTTTTTTCCTGAAATCCAGACTTTCATGTTTCAGTGTACTCTGTGTGCATTCACTGTGATCAGAAATCTGGGAAATGTCAGCGTGCCAGCGACGGAAAATTTCACCCATCAGAGCACCAACAAAAGTCTCTCTTTCATCCTTTCTTTTTCTCCTCATGCCTTTTTCTTTGCGCCTTCCAACCTTTTCTATCCATCTCTCTTTCCCTTTTTTTCTTCTCTCACCCTCTGAGGCCAGGCGGCTGGAGAGGATTCGGGTGTACGTGCGGAGTGGCAGAGTCTCTACTGAAAGAATCAATGTGCTTTGAGAGGTCTCTAGAGAGTCAGGCCTCTCTCTGTCTTTCAATGTCTTATTCTCTCTCGTTCTCTCTCCCCTAGGCTCTGCCTTCCTGCAAGACGTCTGCCAGCCCCATTAGAGTTAATGCTATGCAGGACGCAGCATGGGCGAGACAATGATAGAATCCTGAGAGCTTAAATGTTTGTGATTGAAATTATTGCCCCTTCCAGTTTTGCTTGCTTTTTTGTCTGAATGCATTGTTTCCGTTTAGCGTTTACACTCTTCTGAGCTCTTCACAGCACTTCACTTTCTGACTTTTTTGTGCATTGTGCTAGTGCATTATATCCATTCACGGCTCAGTAGGAAGTGACATGCAGAAAGGGCTTAGACATTTTATTCTGATAACACGAAGTTTGCTTCATAAACGTGTGTGAAGTCAGCAGCAGCTTGCACAACAAGTCCGAGCAAAGGTACTTCTTTTCATTGTGTTAAAAAGTAAGTCATAAGAAAAAGTGCTTTTTGTATTATTTGGATTTATAGTAATGTGTCTAAAGACCTGAATGATATAAAACAGATCACAGATAAAAGCTCTGTGATACATATAAAGGGTTAGAAGATGTCCTGAGGCTCATTTTTACACGTTTGTGAGTATCAAAATGGGTTTTCAGTGATGATGTCAGGAGTAAAGAGCCACTGCTGTGATTCCCACCAGGACTCCACACACTCTCTCGGGGCGTTTCCATGGTGCCCGGAGAAGCACTTCCAAAAAAAAAAAAAAAAATCAGATGACCAGAGCAGAGTCAGATGACATGAATATATATGCACTCTCTCTGACTCTCTCTCTTTTGTCTCTCTCTCTCTCTCTCTCTCTCTCTCTCTTTCTCTCTCTCTCTCTCTCAGACTGTGAGTGAGTGCTTGATCCTTTTCCTCATTGATGCTTTTATTAAAACCATAACACTTACATAAATAGGACATTAAAGTGAAGGGAAAAGTCAATTAATATTGCATCATCATCATCTGACCACATAAAGCCACTTTGTCTCCATAAATTATTAAGCCAAAAGTCTGGACACATGAATCCCACAATGAATTATGTAGATAAAGGAGAGATTGGGGTTCAGGAAATCTGACCATCACCACTTGCCGTACACAGTTTAGTCCATGGATGCACTTGACCCGGATTTTTAGATGTTTGCCATTTTAAATATTTCAAAATCCATTCCAAATGCAGAGAATATCTTGTTCATAAGTCATGCGCTCTTTTAACAAGGAGCCAATAGGGGGTGGTATGGTGACTGAGGTGATGTTTACTGGCAATTTTTGGATTTCCTAATCTCTACGAGGAGATTTTAAAATCATTCCAACTTTCTCTTGGACAATCCTGAATTGTTAGACATTCACACATGAAAGGATTGTGCAACTTCTCCCACTAGCTGTGTTTAACACAACAATACAATTTCCCAGCTGTCTAATCCCATAAGACTGGTTTATAAGACCACAGATTATTTGTCAGGTTGGTAGATAGCATTAAATTATATCTGCAGATGGCAAACAGACTCAACACCTAATCTTATACGGAGTGTGGTGGGCAATTATAAGTGCCAAATGATAGATGACATCTGTTTCCAACATAACACTAGCACAAATCTTTTAAATACAGTACATAAAAAGTGGCAACAAACCTCAGCATCTGAAATGTATTGATAGATTAACAAGCCCCTCATTTCTCATTTCACATGCGCCATATTAAAAAAAAGGAGTCTATAGTTTGTCAAACTGAAGGACACTCGAATGGACTCGTGGGATGTACTGTTCATTTCAAAGGCAGAGTTCTGTGAAAAAGCTCTTTGGAGAGTGTAGCACTGTTTCAGCCTGCTGATCTTTGTCCTCTGCCCTCTTTTCTGTCTCAGCTGGGGGTCATTCATTGCAGCAACTTGAGACTGTTCCTCACTCTGTCCTTAACCTCCATGTGCAATGTGCTTTCTGTGACCGGGACGTTAAAAAAGCCACGGCCTGATTACGTAGCCTTGTGTTGTTATTTGAGGACTGCAAGGAGGTGTTGAGAAATGACTGTACAGAAGAAGGCGGTCGATCAAGTGCTCCTTCAAGCTAAAGCATCTGGCTAATTAGGAGACGTCCTACTGCAAAAAAGGTGAAAAGACAATTGGACACGAGCAGAAAAAAAGAGAAATACTGTGTAATCACTGGACTTCCTGTTTAAGATGGGAATGTTCAACTTTCGTATTTTAAAAACGACATAACAAAACAAAACAAAACACTTTTCTTGTAGTTTTAAAATATTAGAATGTAATGTTTATGTTCGGCTCTTTATACTGGATTACTGGATGTATAACCTTCTTAAAAAAAAGGGTTCATCCGGAATATTAAACAGATCTTTGCTTGTTGAGCTCTACAGCAGAGAAAAATTCCACTTTATCCACCCTGTAAAAGTTTACAGCTGAATGCAGCAGACTGGAGCTGAATGGACACCTCTGGAACAGTCGTCATAGGAAGAAACCAATTATTTTGGTTCGTTTACAAATGAAAGGTTCATTATTAAGGTTCAAAGCTTAGATTTTAATTGCTAGAGGCCAGAGTTTATGTATGCCAGCTGTTTCATCTTTTTCCTATTTGTTGTTTGCAGTGTTCACCACAGGAACCTCTAACCATATCTTTCCCAGATAAGGCCTCCTGCCTCACAGCATCCATTTAGTACAGTATGTGGTCTTCTGCCAGACCCTCAGGTACATATGGAATGGTGCTGGGCATGTATTTATAACATTTTCTGCTCGCTTTGTTTTATTTCGTTAACGTTTGAAGTGCTGAAAGGAAACCTGATGTTGAAATGTTTGTTGGTTGTTATGTTAGTTTTACCACTTTCCCATGGTGCCTAACTTTAGGTAATGATATTTTAGACTAAAGCCATTCAGATTGGTTTGTCTTTTTAAAAAGGGTCGGGTGTGACCATACAAACTTAGGGTTCATGCTGTGGCAAGCATCTCGCCTGTGTATTCACTTTGACAGGTAGGAGCTAACGCTTGACTTGCACATTACTCCCAGAAGACCCGATTATGGAAGATCTTTTTGGCTGCATTTCTTGTCCAGATGCCTAGAAGCAATAGCTTTAATTTTTATTATTCTTGGATGAGGATCAATACTCAACATATGGATTTGGGGCAAGATTACTTTAATCCTGGTTTAAATGTGAGAAATGACTGCCTGCAAATTGAATGCAGAGATATTTCTATATTGCTAGGAATACACCTTCTGGCAATTACTATTAGACATAGCTCTGGATAATTAAATCTGATCATTTTTAATGGTGAACTGTGAGATAAATCACTTTCATAGTTGTGTATGGACAGTGTTTAAGCCTAAATGGAAATTCCAGACGCCATAAAGAGTTGATAAGACATGCTGTTACCTACCTTCAGTGATTAAAGTGCTTCATTTAATAATCCTTTCACCTGGGCTGCAATTTTGCAATCTAATTACCACTAATACAGTTGCTTAAGGCAAAGTCAACTGAAGTGTCACATAGATGACACACAATATATATTAAACTTTAAAAACCCTGTGAATTGAAGTCAAAAGCCTGGGAGAAGAAAACTGTTAAGGTAAAGTAGTTTTTTTTTAATGATATTTGTTAATTGTGATGCTATATTACTATTGTAACAGAACATAAATGTTATAGTAATAAAACCTTCACAAACCTTCACTGTTCTTTTAAATTAAGGTCTTAATGCTAGTTCCATATGGAACTCTAAAAGGGTAACTGATACGTTTTATGAATATCAGATAAAAGCCACGGGCAGTGTTTGACACCTGGATACCTGGATTCTTGTGCATGTGTGTACATATGCCTTAACACAAAGTCATGTGATGACCATATAATGCAGTATTTACTATGAAATACCACCGTCAATGACTGTGAAACCTTCTCGCTGTGTTCGTCAGGGATGGTAATGTTTCTGAGTGACAGGAAACCCTGGTGGTCATAGAACCATATAGGCAGTTTTCTATTTCACCCCATTACCCATTACCAACGGTGGAGTTTAACAACTATCTCAATCTATACCTTAACATCACAAAGAACCATCTCAGAGCTGTCATACTCATGTCACTGGGATCTAAGTGACAAAAAGATCTAGCACTTTATCATTTTAATAAGTCATTGAATCAACAAGGTGCACATTATTTCTGGGTCGGGTTTTCAATCGGAGGGAACAGGTTTCTCGCATTTGATCTAGCATTCAGGATCATTCTCAGTTCTCAATATACCCATCATTTCAAGATACCAAACCTATGGGAATAGAGCCTGACTAGGGTGATCTGTGATAATGTGTCTACATTGGGAGGACTTTTTCAGAGCATTCTTAGCAGTACAAGCAGCATTGTATGTTAGATTCTTTCTGTTTTTTGAATGCAGAATGCTGTGTTTTATGGGCGGAATCCAAGAAGGGACATGGGACCATGTATATAGTAGCCCACAAGGATTAGTCTAACATTACTGCATTTTCTTCCAAGGGGTTGTTCTGCTCCACTAAAGAAACCCAGACCTGACAATGACAGACTCAGTGCAACATCTGCCTGGCTGAATTTCCCAGATCTTTTGCACCCTTTCTGTACGTTTCTGCTGCCTCATCAGGGCATCTGCTACACCACTGCGCTGCCGTGGTAAGTAAATTGCTCTCAGTGACGCAAACTGTCAGTGAGCCCACTTACAGAGTTCCTGGGTAAGGCAGAAAGCATTCTTTTAATCTTGTGCCACCTGGCGAATTATCTACATAGCTGATGGTTTCTATGATCAGGATGTGACATCATCCAGATAGGAACAACATGGAGCCAATGGCATTGTCAAGGTGGCTAATTCAAGACTGTATGCTGCTTGCCAGTAGTGGCTTTAACAGTTCAAGTTACACTGTTCAAGCCAGTGTTGAACATTGTGGTTCAACTGTGGGTTCACTGTGAGCTTAAAAATGTCTCCATGACTACAGAAATAATGTGCGTTGAGAAGGGAGTATATCATTTTCTTGGCTTGTAAGCAGGATAATTGGTGTCACTGCACAATTAGCACAGAGGTCATCCTCATAACCATGACACTTTATGCTGAAAAACAACACCATGCTAGTAGAATGCAGTCACAGACCTCCTATTCATCTGTCAGCAGTGGATGAGAAAGTAAAAATGGCTCAAAGGAGAAAACAAGTTTAGTGCACCACTCAAAAACCGTCTATTTTAAGCAATTTGGCTAACAAAGTATGCTAGCTATAAACAGCCTAACACAGTCACAGATCTGCTAAACATCACATGTGAAAAAACTTACTGAAGTGCAAAGAGAATAGAAATGACTTGGCAAAGAGCACAAGGGACTACCATAGGAAGTGTATACAGTATGCTGTATATATCCTGGTTTATAACCTATATATATATCACACTCCATACCTGTCAGTGTAAGGAATGAACCGCTATGTTGTTTACTGACTACATAAAACTATAAAAAGATGAAGGTTAGGTTAGTGCAGAGGCTGTGAGTTGTTTACTACATCTTAAGTGCTGGGGAAACTTGCTCAACACAGATACAGAGAAATGGCAGGAGGAAGCCTGTGTATACAGGCGAGGGAAAGTCTCTCGACTTAATAGCAGGTATAACAGGTCTGTGTCCCATCAGAAGTCAAGTGATGCAAAGAAAAACTCTGCTGAGGAAAATGGCTCAGCAGATAAAAGTAGGAAGTGAAGAGAGCTTGGCTGCATATGCAGGCTGCTGCTAATAATCCAGCTAATGAAGTAAATTAGCTATGAATAGCTTAACCACAGGCCTGATAACGAGGAAGATGTAGGACTGCAAATCTGAAGCGGAAAGCGGAAAGACGCTCCAATCAGCACAGATATATAGAAATGTAAGGAAACTCAATACTTAATTCACACAACTTGCAATCAAGTACAGCAGTTTCGACAAATCAATACAAACAGACAGGATAATACATTAACTGAAGGCGATTAAGTAATCCAACCACTCCAATATGCTACCATTTTAAAGAACGTGGCCTTTCGTTGCCCTTCACCCTTGCACCTGCCTGCTTTCGCTAGACGAGTTTAAGCTGACAGTAACTCAAATAAATAGTCTTTAGAATTGTGGTGAACAGAAAGGGATCTCAGAAGGCACAACACATTGAACCATGTGGCAGAAGACCTGAAACAGGCTACAATGGGCACAGACGCACTTAAACTGGACAGCTGAAAACTCCAGACAATGTATTTTTTTTTTAAATCAGTGCCTTGTACTTTCTACACTGCATGAATGAATAAGTGTACAGATGTTCCTATTAAAGTGGTCAGTGAGTTCGGTATGTAAAGTGGTTCTATAATCCAAATTCAGTGAAAATGTCAAAGTTTATAGAGTTACAGATTTTCTTTTTTAAACAGCAAGCACTATTTTAGCTTTATTGATTATTTAAAAAAAAACATGTCTGGACCACTCCTGGACCACAGGCTGTAAATAATATGTATATATTATAATGTATATAATGTCTAGATGACAGAAACAAGAACATGTTACAGTACGTGTATTCATTTATTTATTTACTCTATGATGCTTTGATGCACTGTTAACTTTACTTATGAGCATAATTTACCTCAGATAATTACAGAGCAGTTAAACTTATTGATGCATCACCACAGCTACATTGAAGAACACTGCATCAGCACCGTGGTGATAAACATCATTAAGCTGAGAGTCAAAAATGTCTTGGAGAAATGATTTAATTCCTGCTCCAATAATTGCTTCTTACTGTACTTTCCATGTTTGTGGGAGAGAAAAACCTGGAACTGCATAATAAAAATCCCCACTTTATTTAAAATAGTATAGCTTTTAAAGGATCTTTACATCTCACCAGCTGCTAAAGCACTGATACGTGAAGCCATCACTTTGAATGAACAAGATGTACAGTGAAGCTATGGTGATCATCAATCAAAATAGAATTGAATGCGGAAAAATTCAGCTCCACATGGCAACCGAATGTCATCATCATGTGTTTTTTATAACTTGTGGTAAGTTCTAAGTGGTTGCTGTTTGCACTTCAGATACATGATCATGGATCTGGGGGTGGGGGTGTTGGGGATGTTGGGGTGTTGGGTGGGAATTCAAATAAATGAGAAAGATGAGGCCCATTTCTTACATCTTGCATCTGGATCCCATCAGTGGTTCACCCTTAGATTGTAACAGGAAACGCTAAGCAGAAACAAAGGAGACAGCTATTTTGAGCTGTCAGAAGAAGACTCAGTACTGTCTCAGAACCAAATTAACATTTCATACAGCTTGGTCAGGCCACCATTTCTGGACCAGAGCCCAATATACATAACATTACAGTACGTGACTTGTTATATTTTATTTAATATCTTCTAATCTTTGTAAACTGTTTGCATGTGCTGTTGCTAAATGTATGCATTGAAACGTTAGACGCTTGGTGCTGGATCATGTGCTGGATATACTCTTAACTCCATACTAAAGAACAAACGCACATGAGCACATGAGAGATGTAGAAAGCCTTTCTACTTACTAGGTTAAGAGTGTAATTGTTTAACATTTTCTGTTTTAGGGAAAATACCAAGCTCTTTTGCTACCTATGTGTTAGATTTTATGTGGTAGATTTCAGCATTACAATATTCATTCATTCATTCATTTTCTACCGCTTATCCGAACTACCTCGGGTCACGGGGAGCCTGTGCCTATCTCAGGCGTCATCGGGCATCAAGGCAGGATACACCCTGGACGGAGTGCCAACCCATCACAGGGCACACACACACTCTCATTCACTCACACACTACGGACAATTTTCCAGAGATGCCAATCAACCTACCATGCATGTCTTTGGACCGGGGGAGGAAACCGGAGTACCCGGAGGAAACCCCCGAGGAGAACATGCAAACTCCACACACACAAGGTGGAGGCGGGAATCGAACCCCCAACCCTGGAGGTGTGAGGCGAACGTGCTAACCACTAAGCCACCGTGCCCCCCTGCATTACAATATTATTAGTAATAAAAATGTTGGAAAAACACAAACAGGAAGTTTAACTTACATTAGGCTTTTAAACATCAGGAATTTATAAGTACGACATACAATGATTAAAATATATCATTTATTCTAGACTAAAGCTTCTTCTTATTATTTGTATAAGGTAAGAAAGAGTAGGCAAGCCCTGGACAATCTAAAAATTTTGTTCACTGCTTAAATGGATCAGACTTGCAGACTTGCCCATGTAGCTGCATGCTGTTTCTTATTTTAACCATAACATGACACTGGTCACTATATATTTCTCTTTCGCATTAACTTGCTTTTCCCGTCCTGTTGGGAGTATGGCTCTGATTAAAAATATGTATGTTGAATAAGCAGAATCCTCAGGAGGACAAGCTAATGTGAAACAGATGCACCTTTAACACCACAGACGTACGGCAGGAAGAGACTTATACCTACATTATGTGAGGCAAAAATATGCTTCTTCTGCAATGCCAAAACTATCCCAAAGTTTATGATGGAGGAGCCCTGACCTTTATCCGTCTCCACCCGAAATTAATATTTACATAGCCTCAGGCTATTCAATCTTGTACGTTGATGAAATGCTGGGATTTGTAAGTCAACTTTAAGCCAAAGTAACTTGTAAAATACTAAAAGAGTTTTCCTTAGAGGACCTTTGAGTATTTAATAATAATAATAATAATAATAATAATAATAATAATAATAATAATAATAATAATAATAATAATAACACATTTAGTTTTTTTTTATGTTATTATTATTTTAATGTCTTTTTTAGACCCAAAGTGCAACACAATTAAAGAGTAAAAAAGTGAAAGAACATACAAAAATAAATTAAATATAGATTAATTACATTATAAAAATAAATAAATAAATAAATGAATAAATAAATACAAGATGTTTAAACTTATCAAGCAGAGTGTTCCCAAAAACCCCAAACCAAAAACCCCAAATGTTGTGAATTGTGTTCTGCCTGTTAAATAATCCTGCTATTTGACATGGGGTTTGACGTGTATATGACTCAGTTAGTTTACAAAGGTAATGGTGTGCTAAGACAAGGCATGTAGAACATGAGTTAAGTGTTCTTACAGTTAGATATATGGGAGCAAGCATGCAGCACAGTTTTGGACATACTGGAGCTTACTAATAATATTAGCTTAAAGATCATATAAAATAAGTAATGCATTACAGTAATGCATTAATCTAAACAGAAAATAACAAAAGCACAAACTAATTTTACTGTATCAAGCAGAGGGTTAATTTTATCAATATTATGGGGATATTATATTTTATTTATCATATTGTGATTGAACTCCGTCCAGGGTGTATCCTGCCTTGATGCCCAATGACGCCTGAGATAGGCACAGGCTCCCCGTGACCCGAGGTAGTTCGGATAAGCGGTATAAGATGAATGAATGAATGAATGAATGAATGAATATTGTGATTGAAATGAGATATAAAACAAGACAGCAGGTTTCCAGTCTAGTGAGGATGTGGATAATGATTGTTCATGGCAAGGTGTATTATGTTTGCTTTACTAATTAATTCATGTGTCCAAATCATAATTTATGAAGATGAGTTTCAGAAAAATGTCATATGTGTTTTAATGTCACATAGTGAGTATGCAGACAGGACAGTGTGGATTTAGTCTTGTCAGGTTTGGAAGATATGCAAATTTGGGTGTCATCTGCAAAACTGGCTCAATGGTCTCTCTCTTGTCAATGCTGAATAAAAGGTGGCCCAGAACTGAGCCTTGTGGGACACCTTGTTTTTACAAGCCCCAGGTCCCAAGAGAGTGTCAAACTGAGAGTGGTCAGATAGATAAGCCTAAGCCAGTTCAGTGCTGTTCCTGATACGCCTGTGTATTTGTCTGTGGCAGTGCTACCTCAGTGGTGTTGATAGACATCCGGAGATAATTTATGACCCTGATACGTGCAGTTTTGTGACCTCCTCTGAAAAATGAAAAGCTTCTAGCAAACTGTATGTGGATGTGTATATTTGGAGCTGCTCAGAAACTGTGCATTTTGTCTTGAAAAATGGAAGATTATAATAGGCGGCTAATTGGATGACACCTGAGCCACCACCACCAGGGTTTGTAGAGACTGGCATTACAATAGCTTTTTTGTTGAGAAGGAACAAAATCAGTTAACAATGAAATGCTGATGATGGAGGCTATGTGCGGGCATGCTGTAGATCAGCATATTTAGGAGTGAGGTAGTGATAGGTGCAATAGAGTAAGTGGTGGTCTACATTCTGGAAAGGTTTGAAATGTAATAAGCAAGATTATCATGAAACTAGATATACATGTGAACAGAGGACAAAGTATAAGTAAATCAATGGGGTAAGATTAAGGAGTGGAGGTAATATAACTATTAATCGCTGCATTGTTATCTTTGAGATTTTAGGGTTACCAGAGACATTCATTCATTCATTCATTCATTCATTCATTCATTCATTCATCTTCTACCGCTTATCCGAACTACCTCTGGTCACGGGGAGCCTGTGCCTATCTCAGGCGTCATCGGGCATCAAGGCAGGATACACCCTGGACGGAGTGCCAACCCATCACAGGGCACACACACACACTCTCATTCACTCACGCACTCACACACTACGGACAATTTTCCAGAGATTCCAATCAACCTACCATGCATGTCTTTGGACCGGGGGAGGAAACCGGAGTACCCGGAGGAAACCCCCGAGGCACGGGGAGAACATGCAAACTCCACACACACAAGGTGGAGGTGGGAATCGAACCCCCAACCCTGGAGGTGTGAGGCAAACGTGCTAACCACTAAGCCACCGTGCCCCCCTTTAGCAGCTCATTATTATAGTCAATTAGAAGTCAGATATTTGCATAAGCTGTAAATTCTGCCTTTATGTATGTACGGTCTCTCCACCCGAAAGCCTTTGAACCTTTTGTATTCAAAATGGTTTTGTCTCAGAGGCGGAACCTGAGAGAAGATAACAGATAGACAAATGTTGAAAAACTCAACAGAATAACTGACATAAAGGTCGGTTAAATAAGGTTAAGGTTTCTCCCAGAGGGCTGGATTGTAGATTTAGTCTTTTTGGAGACTTAAGATTATACTGCATGCTGTTTCAGTGTCATCTGGACATTCTTACATTTCAGTTTAGATTAAAGTATACAATCAGCAGAAATGTACCACAGAAACAGGTTAATGTTTTAGGAAACTACACCGCTATGTTGGAGACATTAGTTCTTATAAGTAAAGTTGTTGTCAAACTTTCTTAGAGCCCTTATAATTGGATTTTGTCTGAACTACATCTTTCCCAGGTGCATGGGATACAAGGGGCCCTTACAGATGTTTCATCTTAGAACTCAAATGAAAGAGTAAACTTACTGTCTATTTACTGTACACTCCACAGATTAAACTCTTCTCATACCAGGTGTGTTGTTTAAGGCATTTAAATTACAATTATTCTACAGACCTTGCAGACATTATGAGAAATGCAGAGTAATTTTTGTTTGGATCACTTTGGCATCCAGGTACTATCTTTGCCTCAGCTTTGGATAGCCTGGCTGACTCTTTATAGACATTAACATTTCAGGGATATTTTAGCCTCCTATATACTACCGGGTTTATAATATACGTCCCTACTGTACATACGCAATCTGGTTGTCAGGCTTTATCTTATTTTATACCTGATATCAGTTTAAGATTATGAATATCTTTATTTCAACCATGTTGAATTAAAATATTATTCATATGTTACTGTTGATTTCAGTGGTCTTTGGAATGACAAAGAAATGTTCAGTTTTTCTATTGATGCCTCTCTTTGATTGTAAAGGAAGTCATATTTCACAGTGTATGTAGTACTTTAAATAACAAGGTCTCTATTCTCATGTATAGGAATGTCTCTACAGGGATTTGATGAAGGATTGTAATGCTAGGACCCTGGCAGTTGATTGCAGTGGAACTGCTCCAAATGTTGCTAAGAGCTCAAGGACCTCTAACTGGAAATTCAATTGCCTTTCTGTTTAGAGTGTCCTGGTGGTCATGTGCAAATACTTTGTGGAATAATTTAACCAGTTGTGACTCCAAACATGAACTCTTAGATAATAATGACCTATTAGATATGAATTTCTTGCATTTGTCTTTTACTTTATATATACAGTTATCAACCATACAGTATGTTCTTGTGCTTCAATGCCAGGCGTTTATTTTTTTTAAATCTCACAGATGGAATGAAACACGAAAGCATGTTTAGATTATTTTATGTTCCTCATTTACAATCGTTCAATTTAACCAATGCATAGAAAGTAAGATATGAAACAGAAAGGCTCTGTTGAATGTTAAGTCTTGTCTACAGCAATCAGCATCAATTACTAGTCCCATCATTGTATTTATTTACAAAAAAACATGACTTAGAAACCAGAAGTGATCTGGCACTTAGAACAAAACAAACACAGCCAAATTCAATTCACAAGGGCAAAATATAGACACAGTGTGTTTCACATTAGGAAATGTATCTCCTTACTGTACGTTTTCTGGAAAACCTTTCCTTGAGGCTTTGTAAATGGAGTTACTACTTTTCTTAAACCTAAAAAGTTTCCTTTTTTACAATACTACAAATATCCCCTTCACTTTGCCAACATTTTTTCCCTTTCTCGTATCAAATTCTTTGGCACAGTTCACTGTGTAATGTGGTTGCTAGAGACCAAGGACAAGGAAACTCAGTACATTACTGTCCTTTTTACTCTTAGGCTAATAAAGTCATTAGTTTCCTTTTCCAGGAAGAATTTAATCTGTCATTGTCTCAAGAAAGTGCCTAAAGTGTTTGTTTCGGCGTTGAATTCTCTTTGTTGAGGTCCACAGTTTACTTTGGCTGAAGCGTCTGAAAGGAAACATAAAGGAAGGAGTGTTAGGGTCACCAGAGCATCTCTTCAGGTCTACTGCTATTTCACATGGGCAAAGAGTGAAAAGAGAGGATATGACTATAGATCCCATTGTCTGTGCTTTCGGCTTATTGTATTCTCGCGGAAAACACAAACCACCCAAGTAGAGGCTTGCTTGCCATATCAAATAGCTGTGAATAAATAATCAATTAAAAGAGCTCAGCAGAAACGTTACAGTACAACAGATATACAGTACAACAGATTTTGTGGAAAAGGTTTGTCTTTCAAGTGCAGGAATGTATTAGGATTAATTATGTCGCTTTGTAGAAGCCAACATTCTGTTTTCCTATTTAAGCTTAGGCAAAAATTTATAAATAGTAACTCCTTCTAGAGCTTTCGAGCCACATGCACCAAATTCGGATATGTTGCAGAACATGGTCTGAAGTTTGTTGCTATGACTTTTCTAAGCGATCCGAGTACCGGTACTTCTGGTACTGGTTCTCAAAATGGCCTTTTTTTTGCCATAGACTCCCATTATAAACTTTGGAGGTTTATAACTCAGCAAGCTTTCGAACTATCTGCACCAAACTCGGCCAGCTCCTTTAGGGTGATACTCTGAACAAACTTTTAAATTGGTGTACCGACTGGCCTTTCGGTTGTGCCGCAGCCCCGCCCACAATATATGCAAAATCAAAAACCTTTTACAACATGGGCATGTGACATATCAAAACACTCAGAACAACGAGGGGAACTTCCTCACGTGTATTCTGATGACGTCACGTGACGTCACATGACGGCATGTGAAAATATATCAAAACACTCAGCCCAATGTGGGGAACTTCCTCAAGAGTATTCGGAAGACGTCACATGCTCGTCTCCGCTTGCCTCCAAATGTTTTGGCACCCTAACGTAACACTGGTCCTTATGTCCACTCACCTCCAATAAACACCGGCCTTTTCGAATACTTGCTTTGTCAAAGCCAACATCAAAGTTTGTCATGACAAACTTTACAAATCTAGTTGAAAACTACTTTGTTGTTCTCACCCAAGTTAAACAGGTTCAGACTCTACAGGTTAGCACACAAGGAAACCTAAATCATTCAGAACACTGGCAAAAAAAAAATCTGCCTGTTCTGCCTGTTAAGCAAAGCTATCCATATGGACATTGTATACTTATGTGTTTACGTATACCCATTTCTGTGCTGATTGTCCATGCTAAGAATAGTATTCTGTTTGTTTCCCCTAAAATGAACTGCTGCTCTCTTCCTTTCATCTCTGTGAGAAAATGTTCAGGGCCCAAGATACCAAAAGCAGACGGGTATATGATCTATGTAAGATAATCTCTGCTGTTTCACTTACATCTCAAACTGCTCCAAATCACCAACAATACATACGGCTTACACACTTTATTATCTTAAAAACACAACCATGGTTTTATGCCAAAGCTGGGGGCATGAACTTGAAAGCCATACTTAACGAAGTTTTTCATTCTGCTTCTCCGGTTTGTTTTGGCATTCTTCACTTTCTAAACCCATACTTTCTGGTAATTGGTTTCAGTTCTACTTATGTTTGGGTGGTCATAGCAGAAAATTTCTTACAAATTGAATTAGGTTTATACCAATACAAATACTTCCTAGATCCCTCTTAATTTGGTCATTCATCTTCAGTAACCACTTTCTTCAGGTCATGGGGATCTGGGGGCTATAACAGGAACACTTGGTGTGAGGTGGAAATATACCTTGGATGAAATGCCAGTCCTTCACAGGGCACAACAAATTCACACACTAATTTGCACCTTACTATAGGAGCAGGAAGGAAACCTGAGAACTCACAAACAGAATGTGCAAAAACTCCCCAAAGACAGTAACCAGAGCCACCATTCTGGCCTTCTTAGCAGATGTACTCCTTTTTCAACCAGGTCTTTTATTGATATACTGTATAAGCAAAATAGAACCAAGCATGTACAAGTTTTTTTTAAGCCTGAAGACCTGCTGAAGTTCCAGTCAGTTAGGACCGTCTGACAGAATGTGGAAATATGTTCAGAGGTTTATTCTGAAGGGGCAGTAGATGTGAAGGATTATTAAAAGCATTTATTGTGTACAGATCTATCCTTTGTGCCATAGAATTCATAACAACCAGGAGGAACATGCGGTATTTGTCACTTTGGAGAAACCCGAAGCCGTTCATAGGAAATGTGTAGGCAGAACAGAAACAGTAATCATGCCACGGTAGATACCAGAGATGGGGGACTCGAGTCACATGACTTGACTCGAGTCAGACTTAGGTCGCAAATTTGAGACTTGAGACTTGCTTGACAGATATTAAAAAAAGACTCGACTTGACTTTGACTTGACATTCGTGACTTGAGACTTACTTGTGACTTACACATGTGTGACTTACTCCCACCTCTGGTAGATACATAATTATGTATTTGTGAAGAAAACTATTTCTCTGACCCTACAGGAATTGTGAAACTAAATGGTTAAAAATATGTGGACACCTGACTTTCCTTCCTATACGAGCTTGCTGGACATGCCATTCCCAAACCATGGGAATTCATATGGAGTTGCTCCACTCACGCTTCTGGGAAGCTTTTGGAGTGTGTTAGTAAGAATTTGTGCCAATTTAATCAAAAGATCATTTGTAAGGTCAGGCCAGGTCTGATGTTGCATAAGGAGGCCTTCCTTGGAATCAACATTCCAATTCATCCCAAAGGTGTTCAGTGGGGTTCAGGTTAGGGCCCCGAACAGGCTCTAACTCAAGATCTTTCACTCTAAACTCATCAAACCATGTCACATACTGTATAGGACCTGAAAATGTGTAGGCCCCAGACCATTATCCCTCCTCTACTGAACATTACTATTGGCTCTGTGCATTTTGATAGGTAGAGTTCTCCTGGCATTTACCAAGATTCAACCCTCCAGAGAACATATTTACACTGATCCAGATTCCAGTGGCTGAGTGTTTTACACCACTCCCGCTGATGCTTGGCATTGCACATAGTAATCTTAGGCATGTGGTGCTCGGCCATGGAAACCCAATTCGTGAAGTTCTTGTTACTTCCAGAGGCAGTTTGGAATAGAGAATGATGCAACAGGTGATAGACGCTTTTTAGAAGTTCCAGCATTCAGGGGCCTTTGCTCTGTTTGTTTGCTTAGTTGTTATTGCTCCCAGATGCTTCCATTTCACAATAATAGCACTTACATTTGACCGGGGCAGATCTTTCAGGGCAGAAATTTCACAAACTGACTTGTGCCACATTTATAATCTTCAATATGATCTATTCTACTGCCATTGTTTGTCTATGACTATTGTATGTGCACAAATTTTATGCACTTGTTAGCAAAGGTTTAAAGCTGAAGCACACATATTTCTAGTCATAATGTTTTGTTAAGTTTGAACCAAAACACTTTATGTCCATCAATATAAGTTACATTTGCATATCTCATTCATTCATTTTCTACCGCTTATCCAAACTACCTCGGGTCACGGGGAGCCTGTGCCTATCTCAGGCGTCATCGGGCATCAAGGCAGGATACACCCTGGACGGAGTGCCAACCCATCACAGGGCACACACTCTCATTCACTCACGCAATCACACACTACGGACAATTTTCCAGAGATGCCAATCAACCTACCATGCATGTCTTTGGACCGGGGGAGGAAACCGGAGTACCCGGAGGAAACCCCCAAGGCACGGGGAGAACATGCAAACTCCACACACACAAGGCGGAGGTGGGAATCGAACCCCAACCCTGGAGGTGTGAGGCAAACGTGCTACCCACTAAGCCACCGTGCCCCCCTTTGCATATCTATCCATCAATATATATGAGCAATAGTTAACCTCTAGTTTCTCTAAGGTTTTTCAGGCCACTCATATTTGTTGTCAGATTTCTGTCTAAGCAGTTATTGGGAAACTTTGGGATATCTTGTTTTCTGTTACTTTGCTTTCAACAGACCAACCCTGAAAATCTAGAATCACCAAGACATTGCCAGTAGATTTCAACCAGTAAAATGTTGCAACATAAGAACATCTTGGTCTTATCATGATGTCTCTTTTTCTCTTTTCTTAATCAGATCAACATCTGGGCTGGCTTATGAGCTGAGGTGTTACTAAAGACGATTTTCTCTCCGTGTTCTCTGTGCATTGGTGAAATATGACAGATCCACTGACTAGTACTTCATTTACAACACCACAGGGAACACTTCTACTCCACTTATCAGCCAATTCCTTAGTCCACTCAAAGCCCAGAGCCCACCATTCCCACAGCGCACAATGATATATGCTGACAGATTATGGAGTGTGTGTAGTGGTGGTATGCTTAAATTGGTGCTACTTAGTTAACCTTTCAGAGGTGTGTGATAACGACCACTCGGTGAAAAGTCTGAAGCTGGCTATGATTGAGTTACAAGGGCACAAGTGTGGTTTCTGTGCACTGCGGTGACTACAGGTCACATCTGGTCAGTTCTGGTGCAAGTCTATGTTCCTGGTAAAGTGATTTCATTGCAAAAGGGATTCGTACTGATGCAGAAAAGAATTAGAAAAATATTAATGATATGGTGTGAGAAAAAAAAAAGAGGTTGTGTTCTGCAGAGTTATGAGAAAATATCAAGCAGACTCACTTCTATCTTGACCGTGAAGAAAATAACACCTGGCGTTAATCTCACGCAGCATAGGTCTTTAAATTTGAATGGTTTTCACATGAGTAACGATGATTCAATTGAAACCTTATAAGAACTGAATAAATCTTGATGATGACGTGTGACAGCGACCACTGTCACCAACAAAATACGACTGGAGCAAATGTAAGTTTCTAAAGACGACTTTTTGATTCCAACAGACTTTAAACACAGAGGAGGGTTCAGGATGTCCAGTTAGATTATTTATAAGCATCAGTATCACTTGTCCCAAACAGCCTTTACTATATGACGTGCTTTACTGTTTGTTTAGCTCTCTGGCTGTTGGTTGGAATTGACTATTAACGCATGTTGGTTGTCCAGCTGTTTGCCAGAAGCCAGTTATGTTTGTAAAAGATGTGAATAATTGTTTGTACTTGTGGACATTGTGGGTGTGTGCAAGTTTACTGTCTTCATGTATGTTTACGACAACGTTTGTGTATCCATAAGACACGCACACTCCAAGATAACGATGCACGTTACTTTGCAGTTTATCATCTATTTAACTGTCATGTTAGGCTCCGTACCTCCACACCCTGTCTCGTTATTTCTTCAGGTGGTAGGAAGCTTGCATGTGTGAATGTACATATAGTTGTGTGTATGTTTATGGGTTAGGATGGCAGTGCTTCCCCTATGCTTAGTTCCTGAAAAGAGGTGAAATGATGGCTACTAATCTGCACTGTTTAGCTTTGATGTGCCACAGAAAGAGAGATAAAAGCATCTAAGCTACTTAGACGGAAAAGATTCTCCTCTTCCCCCCTTCGCTTCCTTTTCTTCATAGTCTTTGGTAACCAGTTGTTCCGTCTCCACGGATTTGAAGATAAGACTACTAAGAAACCCTAAATGGCTTTAAAACTTAAAGCGGCGGTAAGATTAATACTCTTGTTAAATGACCCCAGCCGGTGTGGGTCATCACAACCCTTTCTGGCACTGATAATTGTGTGCTATCAGTGTGTTTGTATACTTCCCCCAAACAAAACCAAAGTCAAAGCCTAAACAGGCAAACAGCTAAGTTAGGATATAAACAGGTATCACCGCACACAACGAAAGTGCTTGTGTTAGATTCTGGCTGTCTAACCTGTCCTCAGAATAAAATTTACAAGAGGCAGAAATTTTATTCATTATAGTTTGTAAGCATTTTTTTTTTTTTTTTTTTTTTTTAATTTTCTTAAAAACAAGTAGACTTAAAAAAAAAATGTGTGGTAATTTTTCAATAAATGTTCAGGCAACTCAAATTGAAACAATGCTAAATGGTTATTTTAAGTATCTTCAGCCAGACTGCTTCATACAGTATGTGCATAAGAAAAGGAAAAAAAAAACACAGATCGTAAGTGTGATTAGAGTTGAAAGACGTTCAGGGTTCTATGCTATGCTTCATTTAGTCAGTGTGACGATACAAAACCTTTTCTAGTAGCACAAACACAAGCATGCATGCATGTACACGCACAGACAGTGGACGTAGTTGTAGCTGGGAGCTGCTTACATGGCAAATTACCTTTCAGAAAAGTAATTAACTAGCCCTCACTCCCTGTCATACTCCTCTGCCTGAGCTCCAGGATCAGCACCGAAAGCATTCGGTAAATAAAAGCATTTGGTAAATAAGTATATCGGTATTTCTAACTGCAACATATTTTGGAGTATGGAGACGTCGTATGGAAACTATTTTATCATTCGTTTTACATCTAAGAAAAAGATTTTTCAGCAGCGCTTCTATTTTTTTTATTGTGAAATCCTGATCTTAATGTGAGACAATGTAAGAATTATAATTTCTTCTTTTACTGTATCTGAAAACCCTATCACAAACTCTTAGTGTGCAGAAATAAAGTTGCACATGTTTGACTACGTGCCTATGTACCACATACAAACAACAATATTTTTTTAGCTTGGTGAGCCCCTTAACATATAAATTGCTATATTGCTTCACACACTCTGGACTCTTTGAAGCTTGTCTCCTCAGAATCCCAGAAGCTTTAGCCTGCATGTCAAACAATACATGGCTCATTGGCCCATATGGACCTTATTCAGTCACCTTTTTAATTAAAAAAAGCCACATTTGCCTGTCAAACAAAGCCACAACAAGCTAAAACATTATTTCTGTTGTACCTCCAGTGTGTAATGACAGACTGAAACAGATATAATTGTTACTTGGTTCCATAATGTTGTATTTTTTTACCTTGACATCACTGTAGTAATTGATGTTCAATACATTTCTGTCAGGACCGCTTTGTCAAATGAGAGTTTATTAGATGATAGCATACAGTTAGTGTTGGCGGTATGGTTCTGTTCGGGGCAGGAATCCACGCGCCCGTCCGTGCGCATGCTTGGACCGAGCGGGGAGAGCAGCAACTAGAAAATAGAATAGACCTCCCCTATAACAGAACCATTGATCATGCATAGAGTTTTTTTTTTTTTTTTTGCAAATAATAAATGGATAAATAAATAATTAAATAATTAGAGAGAGTGAGAGAGAGAGAGAGAGAAAAAAAATGTGGAGATTTAAGACGTAAACTGGTACAACGAACACGGGTTCCGGCATGGTGGAGTCGGGGTTGGAGGAGGGAGTTTAAGTCGCAGCAGCAGCAAAGCGCTAGAAAGCGGCTCGATGAATGGGAATTTAAATGGTCAGGTAATATGGATGTCGTAACCGGATTGGTGCGCGTCGTGGACTGCTGATTAACAGCTGATGCACGCTTGACGACGTGGCCTGCCAGAACTAATACGATGCTTAATTTCTGACTCACTCAGGAAACCACAGGAATGTAATTACATTAAATCCATCAATTTCTGACTCAATTTAAAGTAGTAATTCTTACAATCTACTGTAATAAAATGTACATATTATTCTATTAACGTTTCATCCTCCGTCTGTACAACACAGCTCTCGTTCAACAGTTTAAAAAGTATACGTGTTTTACTCTGAAGAGAGGGAAAAGTATGATGCAAATGCCAAGAGGATTCGTCCAAACTTATGGGCTGGAAAAGAAAATGTTTAGAGAGTGTAGAAAGGAGCTCAGCAGCCCGAGCAGCCCTGTGTTTACAGCTGCTTACAGCTCTTAATGTGCTTACAGCAGCTGCGAGGCCATGTGAATGTCCCTCACAGGCCTCAGCTGGCCATGGCACCTCATGCTGAAGCCAGCTTGTATTCACAAGATGTGATGCATTATGTAACCACTTGATGCATATACAGACATTTAGGAAATATTTGGAAAATATTTAGGTAAAATCTCTAAGTACAGAAAATATAGAGGCAAGTCAATGAATGAATATTTTCAAGTAGGAGCTTGGCATATTTGTGGAAAAGCTTTGACTGGTGCATTAAACGCGCGCACGTGTGTGTGTGTGTATGTGTGTGTGTGTGTGTGTGTGTGTGTGTGTTTGTGTGTGTGTTCTGTCTAAATACACATTCAAATTGGATTTAGTTCACTTTTTGGCCTCCACTGATATCAAACTGAGCCAAATGCATTATAACTCAAATCTGATTGTATCACTCCAGCACAGCAGTTGCTAAGGCAGCGCTGCTATAACTGCCGGTCTCTTCTGTATAATGCCCCTGAACCTAACCCAGACTCTGCTGTGATTGATGAGCTAGGGGTAATAGTAGAACAGGCTTGTGAATTAACCACTGACATTTCCTTTTGCTTTGCCTCCCCATCTGTTACAGACACCCAGAGCTAAATGCACCCATGAGGCATGAACAGAAAATTGCCCACCGGTCAGCCTAGATACCGTGTGTCCAAAAAAGTAGTTTAGCCCCACAACCCACCTCCACCACCTTTTTTTTTTTAATATAACTATATTGAAATATTTAATATATTAGATTATGAGATTATATATATATATATATATATATATATATATATATATATATATATATATATATATATATATATATATATATATTCGAAAATTCTTTTCACTGTCTAAACTAGGAGTACTTTTCTTGACCACTTACACTAAATACTGTATGTTAATGAAGGCACACCTGAGTAGTTCATTTTAAATCCTCCTGTGTCCAATTGTATGCTTGCACAATAAATATCTCTGAATTTGGGAGGTCTCACAGCTAAAATGGCAGATCAGTTTACGTCCCGCTCTCGTGAACACCGAGGAACTGCCTGAGGAGCACTGTGAAATCAATTATAACACAACGCAGACACTACCAAGTTCAGGCTAAACTAAGTGCTCAGGCGAGAAGGGCAGCTGTTAGGGAAGTGTCCAAGAGTCCAACTACAACACCGAAGGGGTTAAAGAGCTTGACTGAATGAAATAGTAGAACCTGTGCAGACCTCAACAATATTATCAGCTCTTCACCGATCTGGCCTCTATGTTAGAGTGGCCTCTATGGGAGAGTGACTTCTGAGAAAAGGCTAACAATAAGGCACCCCTAGAGTAAAGGATTTTGTACTTTGATGAGACTAAAGGTGAGCTATTTGATCTAAAAGCAGAACAAATGCAGCCCAACACCCTGGTAACACCATTTTTACCATCAAGCACAATGGTTGCATCACGCTCTGGGGTTGCTTTTCAGCACAAGGAAATGGAAAGGTTGCTGGCATCAAGAGCAACATGGATGGAGCCAAATACGAGCAAATTATTTACTATTCCAGTCAGCCAGAAATCAACGTCTAGGCTGAAAATGTGCTAAAAAGAATAATTATCCAAAGCACAGGGAAATAATTACAAAGTAGTGGCTTTAAAAAAAATAATTATAATTTTCCCAGACTGAAATCAGCTTCCAATAAATCATATATAACCTGTGGCAGAACCTCAAAAATTGCTGTCCACCAACATTCTCCATTGAACATTGTATTATTCACGACAACGCAAAGCTGTGATTGCTGCAAAAGAACATTGACTCTGGGGGTGAATACTTATAAATTAAGCAGTGTTTGTTTTGAAATAATTCTGAGGACAACTAATGATAAAATTAGATTTTGTAGCAATTGCAAAAGTAGCAGAAAAAGTCCAGTGTAATATACTTACATTTGATGTTGCAACACAGCAGAGCGAGAGAGAGAGAGAGAGAGAGAGAGAGAGAGAGAGAGAGACAGAGAGAAAGAGAGAGAGAGAGAGAGAGAGAGAGAGAGAGAGAGAGAGAGAGAGAGAGAGAGACAGACAGAGAGAAAGAGAGAGAGAGACAGAGACAGATAGAGAGAGAGAAAGAGAGAGAGAGAGAGAGAGAGAGAGAGAGAGAGAGAGAGAGAGAGAGAGACAGACAGACAGACAGAGACAGACAGACAGAGAGAGAGAGAGCGAGTGAGAGAGAGAGTGAGAGAGTGAGAGAGAGAGAGTGAGAGACAGAGACAGACAGAGAGAGAGAGTGAGAGAGAGAGAGAGAGACTGAAAGAGAGTGTGAGAGAGAGAGAGAGAGAGAGAGAGAGAGACAGACAGAGAGAGAGAGAGAGAGAGAGAGAGAGTGAGTGAGAGAGAAAGAGAGAGAGAGAGAGAGAGAGAGAGAGAGAAAGAGGAAGAGAGAGAAAGAGTAAGAGCGAGAGAGAGAGTCAGAGAGAGTGAGAGAGAGAGTAACAATCACTGAGGGATGAATAATTTCTGGAGGTTGGTGAACAACATGTGGAGCAGATTCTAAAACTACAGAGTGATTCTATCTAATATGGACAGACCAGAGCTCTATTCCTTTTTGTTAACACCACTTATTCTGTCGCTTTTTATTTTTATTAAAGTCTTTGTCATTCCTCCTGCATTTAGTTATATGTTTAAAATGTACTTTTTTGTATTTATGTAATAATATACAGTATATTGTAATGATGGGGGCCATGAGATGTGGCCAAATGATGGCCACAAGGCATAATGAATGAGGAGAAAAGAGGCTGATGGCGTAGATAGCACAAGCACGAATGAATGAATCGGGAGAGAAAACAGATGTCCTTGGCCTGGCCGGGGGTGAGAGTGCGAGAGCTTGTTGACAGTTGGATAAATCTACTCTTGTGTGTGGAGTAAGGGAAATGGGAAAAGGGTTTTAAATCACTTTTATATCTGCACGTAGCACTAGATAGTGAAGACCACTAACATGTGCTGTCTGATGACAGAATTTGTCTCCTGCACTCACCCAAAGGAAGTCAAAACACAACCTGTAGTCATGAAAAGTTCACACAGACAGTAGAACTTAATATTCATGGAATTAAACATTTGAAACATTCTCATTCATCTTCTACCGCTTATCCGAACTACCTCGGGTCACGGGGAGCCTGTGCCTATCTCAGGTGTCATCGGGCATCAAGGCAGGATACACCCTGGACGGAGTGCCAACCCATCGCAGGGCACACACACACACACTCTCATTCACTCAATGCCAATCAACCTACCATGCATGTCTGATGATAAAGAAACTGGAGTACCCGGAGGAAACCCCGAGGCACGGGGAGAACATGCAAACTCCACACACACAAGGCACACACAATCATGGGTCTGCATCTATAGGAAACCCAACACCACCAGGAACTTGATTGTGATGGTGACAAGGATTCTAATGATCTCATGGTGCATGGCACACACCCTGAGGGCAATGCATTGATACAATGTGTGATACAGCTCCACTAAACTTGGAGGAAGCATTCGTACGAGGCTATTTGCTCACCTCCTTATGACAAGGCAGCTGTTGCCCAGGTCAGTACTTTGTCAGTGGACAGACTGATGAGCAATCATTATATGCTCCGGGAAACCCTGTTGAGTAAGCATTGTAACACGAACCCCTTGCAACCAGTCGGGTGCTGCTGCTTTGTTCTGACAATGCAGCCCTACATCGCTAGTGATTGGCACCAGTTAAAATTCATGAAAATGGGATTTTAACCCTTGTATGTTGTTCGTATTTTTGTTACTCAGCCAGTGTTGGTGGGTCTGGTGACCCGCTGCATTTTTGGGTTTTTAATTCAACACAATCAAAAATTTGATGTTAAAATACTTAAAATACAGATGTTTACTTCATCCCAATTACAAGCAATATGAACAGCATATATGGTTAATATTTGCCCTTTACCTTTATTACAGCACATTTTTTAATTAAAGTTTTTTGTTGTTTTTTAATAAAATGTAATAAAAAAGAAAATAAAATTTATGAGTGTTTATTTTACTTTAAAAGTTATGAGTGGAAAAAAAATCAACAAATTTACAAGGAAGCAAAGTTTTTCAAAACTATTGATGTTTATGAATATGGGTCCCACAGACCTGAACAACATACAAGGGTTAAATATTTTTGCAATGAAAACAAAGATGTAATCCAAGAAACATGGTGCATACAAGATGCAGGCAATATCAAGAACCAATGTAATGTGACAATGAACATTCAAAAGGCTTTATAATTCAACATAGAGCATTCATTCATTCATTCATTTTCTACCGCTTATCCGAACTACCTCGGGTCACGGGGAGCCTGTGCCTATCTCAGGCGTCATCGGGCATCAAGGCAGGATACACCCTGGACGGAGTGCCATCCCATCGCAGGGCACACACACACACACTCTCATTCACTCAATGCCAATCAACCTACCATGCATGTCTGATGATAAAGAAACTGGAGTACCCGGAGGAAACCCCCGAGGCACGGGGAGAACATGCAAACTCCACACACACAAGGTGGAGGCGGGAATCGAACCCCGACCCTGGAGGTGTCAGGCGAACGTGCTAACCACTAAGCCACCGTGCCCCCCAACATAGAGCATATAATACATAAATTGTAGGTGCAATAAAGGTACTTATTTACTTCAGTTGTTGGGTGAATGTGAACATGAGTGTTGTAGATGGCTGTGAGTTTGCAGGCTACACTGTAATCAGGCAGCTGTACTGTAGCTCAATTCCAATTTCAGCCTAGACAACTATAAGCTGATACAAAGATTACAGAAGATAAGATATCCTGTCCAATATATCTACCAAAAATTCATGATTTCTTTCCAGGGAACCATAGAATGTGTAGCTGTTTAATTATATATATATATGGTCTGTAACTATTGTGTCAGTAAGTTAAATAAATGTTAACTAAAGGCTGTGTTTATGCCCCTCTGGCTGATGTAAACCCTTCGTTTTCCAACTGAGATTATATAGAGTAGTAGACTCCATATTTTAAAAAGTGTGAAGGTGTAATGTATCTCTGTTTTTTCTGTGAGACAGCAGAGTTTTAAAACCGTTTTTCCCCATTTTTCCAGTCTCTTACTGAAAACACGGAGTCATTGTGGCCTCATGTGTCAAAGTGAAAAGAAAAAAAAAGAAGAAATAAGAATGGTATGCATGTTTAAAGTTAGCTAACTCTTTAAGAGCAGTATATTAGTAGCAAGTCACTGTCTCACAGCATTTATTTTCAGGGCTTTGGAAAGATTGTTGGGGGAGAACAGGTCACAGCTGGAGCTGGACAAAGAGGATGTAAGGTCACACCAAGAAGCAGGAGAAAAGGAGTTTAAGTAATAAAGTTCCCGTTTTAGATTGATGGATTCAGGGGGAAGCTGAGATGGCTTTTATCTCTTTCTGTCTCAAATTTGTAAAATAACACATTTGCTGTCATTTTGCAAAATGAGGCAACAGGTTTTTTATTCTCTCACTCCTGGTGAGAGAATATAAAACACTGCCATCAGTAATACCCTTTGCCATCATGTGACTGTCTTGTTTCATTAAATACACGTGGCGACAGAACTTTGATGTGTGCTAAACCCCATCTCAAACAAACAAATCAGGCTAGTAGTAAGTGCCTGCACCGCTTTTTGTCCGCTAATGGGCTCCTGGTGCTGTGCCAAGGTACATTTGCTCTGGGAAAGTCAGCTACAGAGGATGATAAAGTACTGTAGCCCTACTGTAGTGTAAAGCAGCAGAGACACAACACACTTCAAACTGCTGAGGAAACCAAAGACTCGAGAGAACAACTATAACATGAATGTAACAGCTATTTCTCCGGTCTATAGTTTCCCAGAGGGTAGGAGATTGTATGCTTTTTGTGCAAAAAGGCTAGTGTTGTGTTCATTTATAGCATTCATTTATTCATTCATTTCTCATTTGCTAATTTGTTTACTCATTCGCTTATTTTCCTGTTCAAGGTTAGGATGGACATACAAAGTCAGCTAAGACTCTAAAAGGTCAGCTAAGACTCCATCCCTAGCCATGGACTCCAGAAACTCATGAAGGATCCAAGATCTAAAACCCAGCTGTGAGATAAGAAAGCGTTTCTCTAGGTGATCCTGCACCCTGTGTCCAGTCCAGTGGGATGTGCTTGATACAGCTCAGTGGTTTAGGCATTGGCCTACTGATTATTGGAGTACTTTTGGAATACTTTTGATCCCCTGGTTTTGAGATAACATTCCAAGATCACCAATCTGCCACTATTGTGCCCTTGAACAAGAAACTTAACCTTCATTTGTACAACTGTATAAATGAGAAAAGTCATTCTGGAAAAGGATGGCGGTCAAATGTAATTGTTTATGATCCATAGGTGTTAATAATAATGTACTGCAGATTTCCAGTATGCTGACCTTCTGTTTATGCCGTTTTTTTCCTGGGAGTGAACTCACGAGAGTATAGAGTGTTTACTCAACAGTGAAAAACCAAGTGTGTGTCAGAGGTCCACTTCAACCAGGAACGCCAATCCTCAGTGTGGTTCTGGATCCCATATTGTGTGTGGATATAAGCCACATTATAATATTTACCTGTTAATATCATGCACACAAAATCCTTCAAATCTAGACATTATATTGCTATATAATCAAAGTAAATTTTACTCACTATTTCTTTATAAATTTGATTTGTTCACTATATTAATGGTCTGAAATACTGATGGCTTCCTATGGCTTGTTTCCACTCAGAAGGCATGTTTGCCATAAGGCTTCTTATTGAGATTGTGTGTGTGTGTGTGTGTGTGTGTGTGTGTGTATGTGTGTGTGTAAAACCAAAAGAAAGGAAGACTGAGGGAGTAAATCAAAGGGCTGTTGTATTCATTTTATCTCGTGTGCTCATCACGTTTCAGGTATTCCAAGTGGCTGGCACTTTGCCTGTAAGTCATTACCCCTTTTGACAACCCCTTCTTCATTCATAACACTAGGGACGAGTGCAGGACATGGTTCATTCACATCTTTAGGGTATGTCATCTCAGGACAGGAAGAGACAAGTGGTATTTCTCTGCCTTTTTATACGTTGTGCATGAAGGGTGTCCGACCGGTAAACATTTTTGTTCACTTACTATTCAAATTTATTAATCTGTGTGTGTGTGAGAGGGAGGGGAGGGGGACTCATAGCCAGACGGAATGATGAAAAAATACCCATAAAATAGCTCCAGCACTTGATTTGATTACATGTCCTGTATGTGGTCTGCTAAAGAAACTTCTAAACGAATGAGAGATGAGTTGATGAGTGTGTTGGTAATGAAAAGCAGCTGCTTTTGTCTCTGCTGTTATAGCATCGTCTTTATCCACCTGTCTAGTGGTGGAGCCGACTATTGTTCAGTGCTATTTCCAAACCGTCTCACATTGATTACATCTTCTGGCTAGATGAATGACACAGTTGATTAGTTGGTTTTTTGTTGCTGTCCAGGACACATTGAGATACGTTCATGTTCAAACTACATGTGTTATGTGTTTATGTGCATCCGAGACCACCAACGAATGTGGTGTGATTGATCACACTGTTATGAACATGGCCTGAGAGATATAATCTTTCAAATGGGTCCTGGGTCTCGTCTGGTATCTCCATCAAATACAGAAAGCCACAATTAACTCTTCTTAATGTGAATTGGCTCTAATTCAAGGTGCCCTGAAATGACTGAGCTCCTTTGCTGTTACAATAAACTCCACTCTTCTGGAAAGGCTTTCCACCAAATGTAGAAGCGTGTCTGTGGGGATTAGTGATCATTCAGCTACAGGAGCATTAGTGAGATCAGACACTGATGTTGGAGTGTGTCTGTGGGGATTAGTGATCATTCAGCTACAGGAGCATTAGTGAGATCAGACACTGATGTTGGAGTGTGTCTGTGGGGATTAGTGATCATTCAGCTACAGGAGCATTAGTGAGATCAGACACTGATGTTGGAGTGCGTCTGTGGGGATTAGTGATCATTCAGCTACAGGAGCATTAGTGAGATCAGACACTGATGTTGGAGTGTGTCTGTGGGGATTAGTGATCATTCAGCTACAGGAGCATTAGTGAGATCAGACACTGATGTTGGAGTGTGTCTGTGGGGATTAGTGATCATTCAGCTACAGGAGCATTAGAGAGATCAGACACTGATGTTGGAGTGTGTCTGTGGGGATTAGTGATCATTCAGCTACAGGAGCATTAGTGAGATCAGACACTGATGTTGGAGTGCGTCTGTGGGGATTAGTGATCATTCAGCTACAGGAGCATTAGTGAGATCAGACACTGATGTTGGAGTGCGTCTGTGGGGATTAGTGATCATTCAGCTACAGGAGCATTAGTGAGATCAGACACTGGTGTTGGAGTGTGTCTGTCGGGATTAGTGATCATTCAGCTACAGGAGCATTAGAGAGATCAGACACTGATGTTGGAGTGCGTCTGTGGGGATTAGTGATCATTCAGCTACAGGAGCATTAGTGAGATCAGACACTGGTGTTGGAGTGCGTCTGTGGGGATTAGTGATCATTCAGCTACAGGAGCATTAGTGAGATCAGACACTGATGTTGGAGTGCGTCTGTGGGGATTAGTGATCATTCAGCTACAGGAGCATTAGTGAGATCAGACACTGGTGTTGGAGTGTGTCTGTGGGGATTAGTGATCATTCAGCTACAGGAGCATTAGAGAGATCAGACACTGGTGTTGGAGTGTGTCTGTGGGGATTAGTGATCATTCAGCTACAGGAGCATTAGTGAGATCAGACACTGATGTTGGAGTGTGTCTGTGGGGATTAGTGATCATTCAGCTACAGGAGCATTAGTGAGATCAGACACTGATGTTGGAGTGTGTCTGTGGGGATTAGTGATCATTCAGCTACAGGAGCATTAGTGAGATCAGACACTGATGTTGGAGTGCGTCTGTGGGGATTAGTGATCATTCAGCTACAGGAGCATTAGTGAGATCAGACACTGATGTTGGAGTGTGTCTGTGGGGATTAGTGATCATTCAGCTACAGGAGCATTAGTGAGATCAGACACTGATGTTGGAGTGTGTCTGTGGGGATTAGTGATCATTCAGCTACAGGAGCATTAGTGAGATCAGACACTGATGTTGGAGTGTGTCTGTGGGGATTAGTGAGCATTCAGCTACAGGAGCATTAGTGAGATCAGACACTGATGTTGGAGTGTGTCTGTGGGGATTAGTGATCATTCAGCTACAGGAACATTAGTGAGATCAGACACTGATGTTGGAGTGCGTCTGTGGGGATTAGTGATCATTCAGCTACAGGAACATTAGTGAGATCAGACACTGGTGTTTGAGTGTGTCTGTGGGGATTAGTGATCATTCAGCTACAGGAGCATTAGTGAGATCAGACACTGATGTTGGAGTGTGTCTGTGGGGATTAGTGATCATTCAGCTACAGGAGCATTAGTGAGATCAGACACTGGTGTTGGAGTGTGTCTGTGGGGATTAGTGATCATTCAGCTACAGGAGCATTAGAGAGATCAGACACTGATGTTGGAGTGCGTCTGTGGGGATTAGTGATCATTCAGCTACAGGAGCATTAGTGAGATCAGACACTGGTGTTGGAGTGCGTCTGTGGGGATTAGTGATCATTCAGCTACAGGAGCATTAGTGAGATCAGACACTGATGTTGGAGTGCGTCTGTGGGGATTAGTGATCATTCAGCTACAGGAGCATTAGTGAGATCAGACACTGGTGTTGGAGTGTGTCTGTGGGGATTAGTGATCATTCAGCTACAGGAGCATTAGAGAGATCAGACACTGGTGTTGGAGTGTGTCTGTGGGGATTAGTGATCATTCAGCTACAGGAGCATTAGAGAGATCAGACACTGATGTTGGAGTGTGTGTGTGGGGATTAGTGATCATTCAGCTACAGGAGCATTAGAGAGATCAGACACTGATGTTGGAGTGCGTCTGTGGGGATTAGTGATCATTCAGCTACAGGAGCATTAGTGAGATCAGACACTGATGTTGGAGTGTGTCTGTGGGGATTAGTGATCATTCAGCTACAGGAGCATTAGTGAGATCAGACACTGATGTTGGAGTGCGTCTGTGGGGATTAGTGATCATTCAGCTACAGGAGCATTAGTGAGATCAGACTCTGATGTTGGAGTGCGTCTGTGGGGATTAGTGATCATTCAGCTACAGGAGCATTAGTGAGATCAGACACTGATGTTGGAGTGCGTCTGTGGGGATTAGTGATCATTCAGCTACAGGAGCATTAGTGAGATCAGACACTGATGTTGGAGTGCGTCTGTGGGGATTAGTGATCATTCAGCTACAGGAGCATTAGTGAGATCAGACACTGATGTTGGAGTGTGTCTGTGGGGATTAGTGATCATTCAGCTACAGGAGCATTAGTGAGATCAGACACTGATGTTGGAGTGCGTCTGTGGGGATTAGTGATCATTCAGCTACAGGAGCATTAGTGAGATCAGACACTGATGTTGGAGTGCGTCTGTGGGGATTAGTGATCATTCAGCTACAGGAGCATTAGAGAGATCAGACACTGATGTTGGAGTGTGTCTGTGGGGATTAGTGATCATTCAGCTACAGGAACATTAGTGAGATCAGACACTGATGTTGGAGTGCGTCTGTGGGGATTAGTGATCATTCAGCTACAGGAAAATTAGTGAGATCAGACACTGGTGTTGGAGTGTGTCTGTGGGGATTAGTGATCATTCAGCTACAGGAGCATTAGTGAGATCAGACACTGATGTTGGAGTGTGTCTGTGGGGATTAGTGATCATTCAGCTACAGGAGCATTAGTGAGATCAGACACTGGTGTTGGAGTGTGTCTGTGGGGTTTAGTGATCATTCAGCTACAGGAACATTAGTGAGATCAGACACTGGTGTTGGAGTGTGTCTGTGGGGATTAGTGATCATTCAGCTACAGGAGCATTAGTGAGATCAGACACTGATGTTGGAGTGTGTCTGTGGGGATTAGTGATCATTCAGCTACAGGAGCATTAGTGAGATCAGACACTGGTGTTGGAGTGTGTCTGTGGGGATTAGTGATCATTCAGCTACAGGAGCATTAGAGAGATCAGACACTGATGTTGGAGTGCGTCTGTGGGGATTAGTGATCATTCAGCTACAGGAGCATTAGTGAGATCAGACACTGGTGTTGGAGTGTGTCTGTGGGGATTAGTGATCATTCAGCTACAGGAGCATTAGAGAGATCAGACACTGATGTTGGAGTGTGTCTGTGGGGATTAGTGATCATTCAGATACAGGAGCATTAGAGAGATCAGACACTGATGTTGGAGTGCGTCTGTGGGGATTAGTGATCATTCAGCTACAGGAGCATTAGTGAGATCAGACACTGATGTTGGAGTGCGTCTGTGGGGATTAGTGATCATTCAGCTACAGGAGCATTAGTGAGATCAGACACTGATGTTGGAGTGCGTCTGTGGGGATTAGTGATCATTCAGCTACAGGAGCATTAGTGAGATCAGACACTGATGTTGGAGTGCGTCTGTGGGGATTAGTGATCATTCAGCTACAGGAGCATTAGTGAGATCAGACACTGGTGTTGGAGTGTGTCTGTGGGGATTAGTGATCATTCAGCTACAGGAGCATTAGTGAGATCAGACACTGGTGTTGGAGTGTGTCTGTGGGGATTAGTGATCATTCAGCTACAGGAGCATTAGAGAGATCAGACACTGATGTTGGAGTGTGTCTGTGGGGATTAGTGATCATTCAGCTACAGGAGCATTAGTGAGATCAGACACTGGTGTTGGAGTGTGTCTGTGGGGATTAGTGATCATTCAGCTACAGGAGCATTAGAGAGATCAGACACTGATGTTGGAGTGTGTCTGTGGGGATTAGTGATCATTCAGATACAGGAGCATTAGAGAGATCAGACACTGATGTTGGAGTGCGTCTGTGGGGATTAGTGATCATTCAGCTACAGGAGCATTAGTGAGATCAGACACTGATGTTGGAGTGCGTCTGTGGGGATTAGTGATCATTCAGCTACAGGAGCATTAGTGAGATCAGACACTGGTGTTGGAGTGCGTCTGTGGGGATTAGTGATCATTCAGCTACAGGAGCATTAGTGAGATCAGACACTGATGTTGGAGTGCGTCTGTGGGGATTAGTGATCATTCAGCTACAGGAGCATTAGTGAGATCAGACACTGATGTTGGAGTGCGTCTGTGGGGATTAGTGATCATTCAGCTACAGGAGCATTAGTGAGATCAGACACTGATGTTAGAGTGCGTCTGTGGGGATTAGTGATCATTCAGCTACAGGAGCATTAGTGAGATCAGACACTGGTGTTGGAGTGTGTCTGTGGGGATTAGTGATCATTCAGCTACAGGAGCATTAGTGAGATCAGACACTGATGTTGGAGTGCGTCTGTGGGGATTAGTGATCATTCAGCTACAGGAGCATTAGTGAGATCAGACACTGATGTTGGAGTGCGTCTGTGGGGATTAGTGATCATTCAGCTACAGGAGCATTAGTGAGATCAGACACTGATGTTAGAGTGTGTCTGTGGGGATTAGTGATCATTCAGCTACAGGAGCATTAGTGAGATCAGACACTGATGTTGGAGTGTGTCTGTGGGGATTAGTGATCATTCAGCTACAGGAGCATTAGTGAGATCAGACACTGATGTTGGAGTGTGTCTCTGGGGATTAGTGATCATTCAGCTACAGGAGCATTATTGAGATTATACATGATCATGAGTGAGATCAGACACTGATGGTGTAAGAGTGAGGAGGTCTGGGGTTCAGTCTGTGTTCCAGTTCATCCCAAAGGTGTTCTTCCACTCCAACCTTAACACACCATGTCTTCATGTGCTTTGTGCACAGGGGCATTGTCATGGAGCAGGTTTAAATCTACAATGAAGGGAAATTTCATTTATAATTGGTAGGAATATACCCTGGATGGGGACACCAGTCCATCACAGTGCATCATACACACAAACATTTGCACACTATCCAAATTCACATTTAGCATTACATGTTGATATTCAAGCTACATTTACAAATTTAGTATTAATCTCTAGAAGATGAAACAGATTACAGCAATGGAAAAGAGGACACTTTTTTTAAGGCATTAATATGCTATTTTGAAGGATTGTTGATGAGAATTTCACTCACAAGATGTCACAAACCTATATTCATGTATTTATTCATAATACTAATCTAACTATTTAACTACAACAAGCTAATCTCTTAGAATGGATACACTGCTCTCAAAAAAGGAAATGTTATGCAGAGGAAAAAAGTATTACCTGTGTAACTCTTAAGTGTCTGTGGTTTAGATGGATGCGATACGGAAATTTTGTATTTAATTCTCAGATCAGGATTAAACTCTAGGAGAATATTTTTGGAGTATGGAGACCACTATATGTTATCTATCAGCCGCTGACCCATTTATGACCGATTTCATGTAAATAAGCACTTATTTTTGTTTAGCCTATGCAGAGAAATAGGAGCATAAACTAACAAACGCTAAAATACTAAACAAAGATAATAACTCCAGACTATAACTCCATGTAGACATTGTTAACGATAACAATGAACCGGCTGAATTTACGATGTGATGTCAAATTATACACCAGACTACAGACTACAGGAGTGAAATAAAAGAATTGAGCATAAATTCCGAAAATTTACCATGTTTGGGGAAGATATGAAGATATGAAGATCTCTCTCTCTCTCTCTCTCTCTCTCTCTCTCTCTCTCTCTGTCTCTCTTTCTCTCTCTCTCTCTCTCTCTCTCTCTCTCTCTCTCTCTCTCTCTCTCTCTCTGTCTCTCTTTCTTTCTCTCTCTCTCTCTCTCTCTCTCTCTCTCTCTCTCTCTCTCTCTCTCTCTCTCTCTGAGATCTTGCCAGGATCTGTAGTGAATAATGTGATTAATGTTCCCATGTTTAAAGCCTTCCTTTGCTTTCCCAACTATTCTCTGGTAATATCCTTTTATTCTGACCCTGTGAAGTGATTTCAGCATTACAAATGTGTTTTTGTAACATCGTACCTTTACCTATACACGCTGTGTAAAGTTATTTAAGACAGCCTGGTCTGTATACTTTTAAGGTATGACTATATTCTTGGAAACAGCTAGATTTCTTTATGAAGCTTGAGCTATACTGAAGCCTGAGTCAACCTCTTTTAGACACATGGGACTCAGACTGAGTCAGTAGTGGTTCATACCTTCAGAATATACTGTAGGCACAATACCATGATTCACCTGACATTCCTCCTGGGTGGGATGTCTTCTGCATGGGCAGCAGGCTTTCACGATCTCCAAGAAGACATGAAGGGAAAGGACCCAGTCATATGAGTCGCTAATTTGAGACTTGAGACTTGCTTGACAAATATTAAAAAAAGACTCGACTTGACTTTGACTTGACATTCATGACTTGAGACTTGACTCAGACTTGAGTTAAATGACTCAGAGAAGGGGGACACGACTTGACTCGAGTCAGACTTAAGTCTCAAATTTGAGACTTGAGACTTGCTTGATAAATATCTTGAAAAAAAAAGACTCGACTTGACTTTGACTTGACATTCATGACTTGAGACTTACTTGTGACTTTGCGCATGTGTGACTTACTCCCAACTCTGCTTAATTCCAAAGTTACATATATTCAGAGATGACTTATGTCGTGGCTTAAATTAATTTCAGATCTTAGTATTCAGATTATTGAAATTGGCTGCGTGTAGTCTACTCTTTAAAGGCTGCCAGATTATTCTTGAATATAAGAAGAAATGTTTTCTATTCATTTTAAATACAAGTCTTTAAAAATCCAAAGAAAAAAAGAAAAAGAAAAAAAAACAGGGATAAAAAACACAGACTGACGAAAGAAATAACATTTTTCCTTCGCCTGTGTATGATGAAATAAAAAATGAAAACTAAAAAATAGAAATTATGATTTTTTTTTATGACAGTTAATTGTGCACCTAATGAAGTTAAGAGACACTAAATGGAGGTCATAAAAACATATTGGGATGTAAGATATTGGATGAATAAAGTAGTGCCAATGTTTTACCTAAATCAGTGCACTCTGCTTTAAAGAGAATATACCCATGGTTTGAAGGATGAGCCGACTGAGCACATCTGCTATACTTCCAGCTCACTTTTAGTGTTGTTAATATGATCTATAATAAATCTGACCTTTTGAATAAGTAATGACCACCAAATGTCAGATACCTATACAAGGAAATGTCCAGATATCTTACTGTAATAATGCAGTCCTTTTTCTTTGCATTGGTAATTTAGCAATTTGGCTATATTTTAAAATAAGATAACTTCCATAGTTGCACAGGGTTAGTTTAATTGTGATGTGAGCCTATTTCTCACTAAATAAATATTTCCTTATAGATTTTACTAGCTTTGGTCTTGTCTATGTCTTGAAATAAAACGTTTGTTTATATGTATACAACACATGCTGACTAACAGGCACTTTTCTGATTTTTCCCCATATCACACCCATTTAATCTCAGGATTTTGTAACAGGGATATTCACTTTACTGGGGATGTTTCTTCTAAAATTCCTTAGGAGTCATTTAATGTAATAAAAAAGGCATGCGATTTTTTCCCTCCGATTTAAGGTGTGAAAACAAAGAGAATGGCCATGCTTGATTTCAGCAAGATTTCTGCACAAATCTCAGCATGTCTGGTTTATATCTCACAATGGATGGCAGCTCATCACCTGGAGCTAAATCACAAGACTGAGCTGCTGTAAGTACTTGGAGAATCATCCTCACATCAAGAGCTTGTCATCTCCCTGGATCATGTTAGGGTATGTACTGTACTGTATGTAGCCATGTTCCCAGAACTCTGGATAACCTCCAGAGGCAGTGAGGCAGTGTCTCAACACCTGCATCTATTCATGTGTGCATGTGTACACATGTCAAGACATTTGACGTTAAGTCACATGGTGACCATATGACAGATATATGCTTCTATCATTAATGACCACCATTTCCTCTGGAACCTTCTTGTAGAGTTTAGCTTTGGTTCTGAGTGATAAAGGATCCCTCTCACATTCCAGGGCCAGTGTTTCAACACCTGGACAATCTGTACAAGTAGGTAACAACAAACTGGGGGACAATGTTGGTCTTATAAGATCTCAGCATCTCAGTAGTGACATTCTCCATGTTGTGTGACCCGTTTTGAGAAATCTGGGCTTCTAGTTCATTCACAGTCCATATTTTATAAAATAGTGAGTGTCATTAATTTAGATCCCTAAATTTCTTTGATACACATACATCAGGAAAGTCCAAGCTCATCTACATATATAAATGATGTCTGATTTTGATTTGGGACAACCTGATTAAACCTTTGAGACATATAACATATGAATATGGTAATAAACCCTGTGAAACACTAGCTGAGACATGCTTTTGCTAACCATGTGATTGACTATGGTTTACTTCCTAGCCAACAGAAAATTAATGAGTGAGTGACTCAAGTTTAATAAAGATGTTTTAGCAGCAATCATGTACTTGTACAATACATTTATAAGGTTTCCATTAGCGTTTTAGAGCTATCCCTCCTGAGTAACTAAGGGTCTTTTTACACCTGGTCACTTCATGTGTTTTCTCTGATCCGATAGCTATCTGATTTGTTAAAACTGTTCCATTTACATTAGGCCACATAAATGCATCTTGGCGAATCGGATATCTATCCGATCTTTCTACTCCCGCCCAAAATGCTAATATATTTTTCCTCATTTCCGGGGTAAATGAAACGGATCACACTTTGGTGTATGCGGTTTTCAGAATGCAATCAAAAAGAAGACAAACTTGTTATGACGGTTATGCTACTGTACAAAAAACAGCATTTACTGTTTGCTGCATTTTCGTTGGCAGCAGCAGTGCATTTTAAGGCCCGACGAGACACCTGGGTGAAAGATCACTCACGAGTGACGTACTTCCATTTGGGAGGAGTATAGCACTGACGTATGTGGCTTGAACAACCACATTCATTTACACCTGTGCAGTTTCATCTGAAATGCGTCCCAGACCACCTCCTGAAGTGGTTTGAACCATGGCATTTATATCCGTCTCGAAAACGTTTCTGAGGGCATTTAGACCTGGTCTTTTTAACATCAGATAGCTATCTGATCACAGAAAACACATGAAGTGACCAGGTGTAAAAAGCCTCTAATAAATATTACAGTAATCCTACTGCTCCAGAAGTTTATTTTTCTATAGACGTTCTCTATTATTTGAGGACATATTTGCCGAATGCCTTGACAATTTAGTTCTTTCGTTAACCCAAGATGGAGGACCTTGTTCCCAGTTTAAGACTTTTGTATCAGAGTAAGGGTCAACGTCTACGTCTGACAAACATGGCCAACTAAACTAAGCATAATAAATAAGTCCTATGATGGTAGTACAAAAGATCAATGGAAATTTGATCTTAGACTCACCTCATCTCAATTTCAATGCAAGGGTTGAGAATGTTTGGTCTTCACCAGCTGTGGAATGTCTGGAGGAACAACATTGCTTCAACATGCAACTCTCCAAGTTAATTTTTTTTTTTCTTGAAGAATTTTTTTTGCAACTAACAGATTTTTGTGATAAGTGATATGATGCGCTAGAAAATTTCCAACAGAGACATTAGCTGTGTCAGTTTAAAGTTTATTGGCTTCTATCTGCATATACTCTGGCACAGAAACTGCATTCATTTTGAATGGCGCTCTTAAGCCTCTTTCAATAGGAAAATTCCTTTTTATGTTCTGTTGTCCAGTCTTGTGTGAGATTGTCATTCCATAGAGCAGGAAAATACTGAATGTTGTCCCCTTCAGGTTGAATTTGCTGCTTTACACAAGCAAGGAATTCAAGCAGCCTGGTTTTTAGTATAACATTGTTCTCTGACACAGAACTTGATGTACACCATGAACATCAGACAATCTACATTTAAAATGTTTCTAAGCATTCCTGAATTCATAATATTTTCTTAGCATGTCGGCCGTGCTTAGCCTTTGCACCTCACAGTAATAAACCGAATCTCAAATTTCCTGAACTGGTTGCTATTCAACTGTATTTGAAGAAAACTTAATGCTGGAAAGTGACAGTTAGATTTCCTCTGTGAATCTGAAACTAACACGTTACAAAATTGCTTCTATCCAGACCAACTCTTAAAGTTCCCAATCGATAGTCGATCAAAGTGTTTAATCCAAGGCTGGTGCAGAGTAATTCCACTTCATCATCCTAACCCTAAGGTTGTGGGTTCGAGTCTCGGGCCGGCCACGACTGAGGTGCTCTTAAGCAAGGCACTGAACACCCCAACTGCTCCCCGGGCGCCGCAGCATAAATGGCTGCCCACTGCTCCGGGTGTGTGTTCACGGTGTGTGTGTGTTCACTGCTGTGTGTGTGCACTTTGTATGGGTTAAATGCAGAGAACGAATTCTGAGTATGGGTCACCGTACTTAGCCGTATGTCACGTCACGTCACGTCATCAAGTGTTATTAAATTATAAGACTGCCTTGTCATTATTAGTATTAGTGTGTAATAAATATTACAATCTCTGCTCTTGTTGTGCACTCACTATCGAAAGCAAATATTCTCTTGTTAAAAATATTTTTGTCTATAACAAGGATGTGATACTTGAAATTGTTGGCAATATATTTAGAAATTTCTCAGTATCTCATGCCATAGTGGGATATTCCGGCCAGACAGTCTGGCGAGACAGACTAATATCCTCAAAATATTTGATCTTTTCTGGGGCAACAATTAATCCTTAATAACCTGATATTTAGAATAAGGCCACAGAGTTTTAGTAATCAGTTCACTCACCACATAACCTGCTTCTGCTACACTGTCTAACTTTTTTTTTTCTTTTGGTTGCAAGAAAAAACCAGCCGTGCAATCAAATTATTCGTGAATGTCTTCATTTTCTCCACTCATACTGTAGCTCATCATTCATTTAAGGAAGTATAATTCTGTAGTCTGTTTAATATTTAGTAATGTGCTGTCTTTCGAGGTTGTTAGTTTTCAAATGCATAAAACCTGATAAATGTGTACACTGTTCTCATAGTCCATTCATTTAAAGTGCAAATTTAAGGTCAATATAAAATCTGAGAAATATTTTCCAGGCTGTTACTGTGTTCATTCCAGTATTTCTGCACATGCAATATTGTTTGAAAGTACAGTATTTACACTGGTCAGTGCTGTTTTTTGTGTATTTTGTGTATTGTCTTGTATTTTTTGTTTTGTTTTTTTTGTTTTGTCTGCACTGTCTTGTTTATCTTTTGTCCTGCACTGTTTACACCAGGTTATACAGATGCACTTTATGTATCTAGGACTAACTTACTAAGTCCTTAGCTCTGTCTTTGTGTTATGTAGCACCATGATCCTGGAGAAACGTTGTCTCATTTCACTGTGTACTGCAACAGCTATATATGGTTGAAATGACAATAAAAGCTTCTTGACTTGACTTGACTTACCAGGATTTGGTTTCTGGGGTAGTTACTGTAGGTGGGTTGAAGAAAAAAGTTTCTAACATTGTACTCCTGAAACCTGGTTGCAAATTTAAGGTCAATATAAAATCTGAGAAATATTTTCCAGGCTGTTACTGTTGCTATACATAGCAAGGTTAACCCGATGTCTGACATCTATATGTCTATTTCTTTAAAATGGTAAAAGAAGAAGTAATAATAAAAAAGACAGTCATGTCTTTCTACAATATTGCTCTTGTTGTCACTTGTTTTCTGTGATTTTATTTTTTAATCTTGAACATTTTTTTAACTTTCTTTATTCTCCCTCATCGTCCTTGCTCCCATGTGCTTTTTTCTCTTTGATTGTCGAGAATGCCTTCAATAGTGTTGAATGGACTTATTATTTAATGCATTACAGCAGTTTGCCATTGGCTCTACTTTTAATTCTTGTGATAAAATACTGTACACGTCTCTTTTAGCGTTGGTAATAAACACAATAGTTCTGCTATTAAACATTCATCTTAGCTATGGAGCGCCTGTTAGATTTCATAAGACAATCACATAAGCACTGACATTAAGACAATGAAGCCATTTAAGGAATGACTGGAGTGTTCACATATACACTGATTTTTTTTGTTATACTTGGCCAATGTTCTGGAAGTCCAAACTACAGGGATTTTTGAACTTGGGTCTTATTAAGTGAGCTTAAGCAATACTCCCTACAAATACATCAATTTTCATTTAAGAGCTTTTAGCTGTTTACATTTGCTTATATTTGTCCTTTATTAGAACATATTGGTCTATTCTAGATAATATTCTGTGTTTTGTTCCTAAAACATTTTTATTTTCAGTCCAAAAGACTGAATAATTGTCAGCTACCAGTGGCACTGACATTTGATCATGTCAGATTTTAAAGGACTCTGCTAATCCTCTCTGTTATTCGGGTTGCTCATTTAGGTGACTGTGCGATTTTGTTCCTTATATGTAAAATTCTATAAAAGTAACATTAGTATATAATTCATTTTATTTGTATTATTTTTATATTTAGGACGGATTAGTGTGATTTGGAACAGGCAGTTGTGATTGGGTCATGTGGTCCTTTGTTGCTTAACTGCCTGAAGATCCTGGAAAACATGCTTTATGCTTTTACTGTACATAAGTCTGATGCTGTCAGTGACATGAGCGTATTGGTGTTGTTAGAATTCCTGGTAAAAGAAGGAGACCAGATTTTCAGGATTTGCAAATCAACTGGTTGCAATTGGTTCCATTGAACTTGCTATCAGACTGGGGATATAAAAGAACTCAGCCCACTCTCATCAGCAAGAACGACGAGTCAGCATACAGAGAGGAGGTGCAACAGCTAACTGCCTGGTGTAGAGCCAACAACCTGTCTCTGGATGTTGATAAAACTAAAGATTTAAAACTAAATTTTTACTCTGTAAAGATCATCAAGACCACCAAATTTCTTGGTGTTCATCTAGCGGAGAACTTCACCTGGTCACTCAACACCAGCTCCATCACCAAGAAAGCCCAGCCTCATCTCTATTTCTTATGAAGGCTGAGAAAAGCCCATCTCCCTCCCCCCATTCTGACTACGTTTTACAGAGAGACCATTGAGAGCAGTCTGAGCAGCTGCATCACTGACTGGTTTGGGAACTGAACCATCTCAGAACGCAAGACCCTGCAGTGGATAGTGAGGACAGCTGAGATGATCATTGGAATCTCTCTTCCCTCTATCATGAACATTTACACAACACGCTGCATCCACAAAGCCAACAGCATTCTGGATGAGCCCACACACCTCTCACACACACTCTTTACCCCACACACATACCCCTCACACACACTCTTTACCCCACACACATACCCCTCACACACACACTTTTCACCACACACATACCCCTCACACACACACTCTTCACCACACACATACCCCTCACACACACTTTTTACCACACACACACCCCTCACACACACTCTTCACCACACACACTTTTCACCACACACATACCCCTCACACACACACTCTTCACCACACACATACCCCTCACACACACTTTTTACCACACACACACCCCTCACACACACTCTTCACCACACACATACCCCTCACACACACACTTTTCACCACACATACCCCTCACACACACTTTTCACCACACACATACCCCTCACACACACTTTTTACCACACACACCCCTCACACACACTTTTTACCACACACATACCCCTCACACACACTTTTTACCACACACACACCCCTCACACACACTCTTAACCACACACATACCCCTCACACACACTCTTCACCACACATACCCCTCACACACACTCTTCACCACACACACACCCCTCACACACGCTTTTTACCACACACATACCCCTCACACACACACTTTTCACCACACATACCCCTCACACACACTTTTCACCCTCTTGCCGTCTGGAAAAAGGTACCGAAGCATTCAGGCCCTCACGCCCAGACTGTGAAACAGTTTCTTTTCACAAGCCATCAGACTCCTTAATAACTGAACTGAACTGTACTGAGCACAACACACACACATCAACTGTATGGACTGCACAGACCTACACCAAATACACACACTTCCAATATACATCCATCAAACTGTTTGCATGCGGTTTTGCACACTGTTTTGGTCTTTGCACTTGCTGTCTCACGTTTCAGTTGTTGGCTTTTTTGCCCAATACTTTACAATACCTCATGTAACTGCTGCTATAATACTGTGTTCATTCCAGTATTTCTGCACACATAATATTGTTTGAACATACAGTATTTACACTGGTCAGTGCTGTTTTTTGTTTACTGTCTTTTGTGTATTGTCTTGTATTTCTTGTTTTGTCTTTTTGTTTTGTCTGCACTGTCTTGTTTATATTTTGTCCTGCACTGTTTACACCAGGTTGCACAGATGCACTTTATGTATCTAGGACTTACTTACAGTACCAAGTCCTTAGCCCTGTTTTTGTGTTATGTAGCACCATGATCCTGGAGAAACGTTGTCTCATTTCACTGTGTACTGCAACAGCTATATATGGTTGAAATGACAATAAAAGCTTCTTGACTTGACTTACCAGGATTTGGTTTCTGGGGTAGTTACTGTAGGTGGGTTGAAGAAAAAAGTTTCTAACATTGTACTCCTGAAACCTGGCTGGTAGAAGTGAGTCATCGATTTCAGAAATTGCTGTAAATACAATGAAAGTGTGTGTCAGCCCCCTTGATCCACTAGTACTAATCCCCCAAGGCCAGCTTTACTGCCAAGAGCTCTCTTCTTCCAATGTTATAGCTGTTCACAGGAGAAGACTCCCACTGGTCAAGTATATAGCATTGCTACTATTCATGTAGTTATTAAAAACACTGACCACTGCTGAAAAGGGAGACAGCTGTGGTGTGGTAGAAATTGCTGAACAAATAAGTCAGACAAATGAATTTGATTACGTGAGTTATCAACCCAAACATCCATGTTCACCCTCACCACAAGGTGATTGGTTGTTTCAATAATGTCCCAGTCATCATAGCCACAAAAAAGGTTCTCGCATCTGGCATCAATTTCATGCTTACACAAAGAAGTTAATTAAATCAAGGTGTGGAGCAAAGCAGGAAGTTAAACAAATCGTAGAAGATTAAAAGGGATGAATCGGGATAATTCCTACTCAAGTGGTATTCAGTATATCGCACATGCTTTAGATGCTCTCTGTTAATTCTGGGTTAAGTCTCTTGAATTTGAGGAGCTTTTCAGTAAGGATGTAAGTGAAGCAGAGATAAAGATGTGCAAATCCCAAAAATCTGTGAAGGTCCTCGAGCTACACTGGCCAGTCACATAGTTTGGTTTCTTCCTTGGACAACAAATGGTTAATGCATGCAAGACAAACAATTAGGAATGCTTAGAACATGGAGGACACAATGACAGGTACATAAACCATTATAACATAGTCATAGTAAGCCTTCCAAAATCTCTAGCATTTGATATGTGTTTCTGAGATGAAGCCTGGCAAAAATATTGTCACTGATCTGTTGTACAACTAAGATATTATGCTGATGGATTCCTGTAATGATTATCGGGTCTTTATGTGACTATGTGGTTTAAGACCTTGTAATTGACACAGGGACACTTTCTACTGGCAGATGCATGTGAGTAGATATGGATACCTTTGTCAGAGCTTAGTAATGTACAGTACACCTCCATACTGAAGTTTCTGTAAAGCACTCACTCACTCAGTCATCTTCTACCGCTTATCCGAACTACCTCGGGTCACGGGAATCTCAGGCGTCATCGGACATCAAGACAGGATACACCCTGGACGGAGTGCCAACGGACAATTTTCCAGAGATGCCAATCAACCTACCATGCATGTCTTTGGACCGGGGAGGAAACCGGAGTACCCGGAGGAAACCCCCGAGACACGGGGAGAACATGCAAACTCCACACACACAAGGTGGAGGCGGGAATCGAACCCCCAACCCTGGAGGTGTGAGGCCAACGTGCTAACCATTAAGCCACCGTGCCGATTTTTCTCTTAAACCATGATGTATGTAGGTTATGTTGCTATAGCTATGGAAGTCCAAGAACAAACTTGATAGTGAAGAGAGTGACCAAACATTACATGTTTTGTGATCTTTACATGTTCATTTTCTTTAATTGGCATGGCCTTTAGGTCAAGCATTCAGGGCATGATTGTGCATGAATGTAGACAACAGGCTTAATGTAAAGAAATTAGGCTTGACGAAAAACAATTGAGGAAACATGCAACAGTCCTTACTCATTCTTTTCACTGACTTCTACACATGATTTTTGGCCCCGTTTTTGAGTGTGAGGAGGTGTTTGAGTGTGAGGAGGTGTATTCCTTTATTTCCTTTGTTTTCCTTTTTTCTTTGCCTTCTGGACAGTGATCAAAGCCAATACAAAGTTATTAATGCATTTATAATAAGACTTGACATGTGCATCTCCTTGGGGCAATACTGCTGTGGCCCACATTAGGGCCTTTCCTCTGAGCAAATTGATTGTGTTATTGTGGGAAAATCCTGGGCGGAAAATATTGTAGCTAAATCCATGGATTTTGTGGGATCGCTGACATTTTTTGTTTGGCTTTGTTATGAAGATTCAACTCCACTCCTGAGAAAAGAAAGATGTTAGTTGCTGTAAGTAGATAGATAGCTCATCTAACATAGTATGAATGATGGATTTTGATATTTGCCACTGACTATCCACTGAGCACACAAAGTCTTATGTAATTAATTTACATTTACAGCATTTAGAAGATGCCCTTGTCCAAAGTGACTGACAAAATGCTTCATAGTCTGAATAAAAAACTCATCCTCATGTTCAGGGGCTAGAAGTATCATTAGTCTAAACACTGGAGGATAATACGGTATGAAAAACATACAAACTCCTTGAACTCTTGCTTTGGATTGGATCTGTTTTTTTTTTTTTTTTTTTTTTTTTTTTTTGTTCTGATTATTGTTCAGCCTTGTAGAGCTCGATCATTTGTGTTTTGACCTCTGTCTGTCTTATCATAATGGATAACTAGATTTGCTTGCTTTTTTTTTTCACTAGGATATTAATTAAACCTCTTGTGAGTGAAACTATATCCTGCTTCTCAGCCTTTTACACAGATTTTACAGGAACAGATTTAGTGCTGCTATTCTGTCCATAACAGGTGTCCCAAAATCTTCAATTTGCTAAAAGTGCATTACTATTAAAAGTGCAACGTTTCTTTAAAATGATCCATATACATACATATAGAGTACCAATAAATATGGAGATAATGTAATAATCAAGGTTTGTGAAGTGATCCTTTCATTAGCCTCTTGAGACCCGAATGTCCTCATATGAGGACATAACATTTTCTCACAACTTCATTGTCTATATATATTTATTGTACCAACCTTATACTGTATGAGGACTGTTAGGTATAATTCTTTTTCCAAACTGCTTCCTTCCTTGAAAACACTGATTAAATTTATTGTTATCAGCTATGAATTAAGAGAAACAGTCAGTAGAAATTGTAATGTACACAACAGTAGCGTACGGGTCTCAGGAGATTAACATATGAACCTCAAACCTACAGTAATATGGAAGCCCATAAATCTTTTACTGGACATATTGTTTCCGTTTGTAGTTTCACAGTTTTGATTAAACTGTATTTTGGTTCTTATGAAAAAGAAATATCATCATCAGGTCTGCAAACATCAGCATTTTTCTTGCGAGATAAATCTAAACAGCACCTGTGTCTATGTCTCACACAGATACACCTGCAGGTAAACAAAGCATGGCTCATGGTTTTCCCTGTAGATAGACTCCCAGTTGCTGTCTTGTTAGTAACACACACACACACACACACACACACACACACACACACACAAACTTTTCTCTCTGTCCTTTCCACTCAGTTTACTTAATGAGATGTGGTTAAAGCTGTGTACACTCTGATTGTTTGGACAGACCAATTTTAGTGTTGGTTTAGGTCAATGATCCTTTCTCTCACCACCTAGTCTGAGTGCAAACCATTGTAAATTATCTTAGGCCACTTATTTATTTTCATTGTGGGAAAACAAAATGGAAAAAGAGAGAAGCACATTTATGAAAACGTGTATTTTTAAACAGAATAAAAGATGATTAAGAAATACTGTGTTGTACAATTAACTTACACATTGTCCTCTATTTTTTCCCTTTCACATTGCTATGGCAAAGATCAGCCATTAATTTACTTGGGGGAAAAATTTGGATTTAGAAAATAGCATACCTCATTTTCGACATTTTGCATTTTTTTTCCAAATATGTTCCAAGATTTCGCTTGAATAGTTTGTAATATATTTTTAATGCATTTTATTTGTAAGTAGTACGTAAGGAGGCAGAAGCATTGTTGTATGTTACAGAGTAGTTATGGATCACTTCACTGGTTGACCACAGCAATCCCTCACAAATGCATGCTGAGCTATCTTCAGACTGACGAATACAAACAGAGTGGTGGTGGTCTAAGCTGGTTTCAGCTATGAGTGGAAAAGGCAGCAACTGTGGCTGTTTGCTACTGAAACCGCAAAAGGCTTTTCCACAACGCTGCTGGAAAGAAGATGGAAACAGTATACTCAGCATGCTTAGTCATCTCCCTGTCCTCGGTAACCCACCATGCCTTGTCTACATGCTCAACTTTTCCTTGATACATGTAATATCAATTCAATGTAGCATTTGTTCTTTTTCATATGTTTATACCATTTTGGTCATATGTTTATGGCAGCAGGACACCTGCTTGTTTCTGTTATCAGTGATAATTATCTTAGTGTGTTAGCAAAGTTGTGGGGGCACGGTGGCTTAGCGGTTAGCACGTTCGCCTCACACCTCCAGGGTTGGGGGTTCGATTCCCGCCTCCACCTTGTGTGTGTGGAGTTTGCATGTTCTCCCCGTGCCTCGGGGGTTTCCTCCGGGTACTCCGGTTTCCTCCCCCAGTCCAAAGACATGCATGATAGGTTGATTGGCATCTCTGGAAAATTGTCTGTAGTGTGTGATTGTGTGAGTGAATGAGAGTGTGTCCAGGGTGTATCCTGCCTTGATGCCCGATGACGCCTGAGGCACAGGCTCCCCATGACCCGAGGTAGTTCGGATAAGCGGTAGAAGATGAATGAATGTTAGCAAAGTTCTAGAAGTTTACTGTAAAACTAGCATTTTAGTGCATAGTGGAGATATTAATGCAGTGCGAATGTCTACATGTTTAAAATGCAAATGAATTGAACTAAATTGTCTCTAGGAAATGTGACTATGTCTTGAGTTATTCCATCAATCAGGTGTTAGCAGTTTTGATAAAGAGGTGATCTCTCTCTCTCTCTCTCTCTCTCTCTCTCTCTCTCTCTCTCTCTCTCTCTCTCTCTCTCTCTCTGTCTGGGACAAAAATTACACAGTGCAACCCAAATGTCTCCTAATTACGTGTTTGTTTTGGTCAGTACTTCAATATACACTTGTTGCTTAACTGTAAGCACCTTTTTGTCCATTTCAAATCTCCAGACTGCTCGATCATTATTTAGGTCAATGAAACCTGATTTTAAACCAGAAGCTCAAGAGACTTCTCACATTACAATGTACAATAGCAGCAACTGATTAAGTCCTTAAATCCTTAGACACATTCTTGCCACATTTCAGACAATTTATGATAGAAGAAATTGACACACACATAGATGTATTATATAAGAAAACTCTGGGAAAAGTGCAGTAATCATTTTAGATGTAGTAAAAAAAATAAACATAGCACTAACTTAGATGCTTGAACATCAAGCAGTTGATGCACTCATTCATCTTTAAAAGCTCCTTTACTGGTCAGGGTGAAGATGGATGTCTTTGAACATTGGGAGTTCATTCCACCACCTGGGTGTAGGACAGATAAGCATCTTGATGTGTGCCTTCCTTGTACCATGAGAGATGGTGAATTCAAATCAAAGCAAACTTTGCTAGAGGTTCAGAGGGATTGTGGTGAAGTGCCAGGTTTCATAAGCCTAATGTTAAGTGGGCACAGGTACACTTTTAGCTTTTAGGCTAGTATCATTGTTTTAAAACTTATTCAGGCAGCTACATAAGAGATGTCGGAATGGGGTAGTGTTGGGAACATGGGGAGGATGAAATCAAGTCATGAAGCCAGAGTTTGGATCAGTTGCATGGGTTAGATAGTGTGCAGGGATCAAATGGTGTTCAGGGGCAGACATGCCAGCAGCAGGTTTCAGTAGTCCAGTTTAAAATTGATCAGAGACTAAACAAGCTTGAGACTGGATCCTGCTGAGGTTGTAAAGGAGAAACCTGCATGACCGAGTCACTTCAGTCATGTGAGGGGGGAAAGGTTGCATGCAGTGAAAAGATGGAGAAATGTGATCATTCATTCAATTATTTCATCTTCTACCGCTTATCCGAACTACCTCGGGTCATGGGGAGCCTGTGCCCCCTCAGGCGTCATCGGGCATCAAGGCAGGATACACCCTGGATGGAGTGCCAACCCATCGCAGGGCACACACACACTCTCATTCACTCACACACTCACACACTACGGACAATTTTCCAGAGATGCCAATCAACCTACCATGCATGTCTTTGGACCGGGGGAGGAAACCGGAGTACCCGGAGGAAACCCCCGAGGCACAGGGAGAACATGCAAACTCCACACACACAAGGCGGAGGGGGGAATCGAACCCCCAACCCTGGAGGTGTGAGGCAAACGTGCTAACCACTAAGCCACCGTGCCCCCCTGAAATGTGATCAGATATTGTGAAATATACCGCTTTTAAGCTAAGTTAGTTAGGAGTTTGAGTTAGATATAGAGAGATAGACAGGACAGAGAGATAGAAAGATTAAAAATAAGACAAATGATATTTGTCAGTAGTTGCTGAAATGTAAGGTATCTAGAATGGGTTTATTTACAATTGGAATAGCACTTGACTTCCTGTTTTACCAGATGGAATTGATAATGATGGAAGGAGATGAAAGGAAAGAGTTTCTGGAGCTGTGGCATGGATGAGTTTGAATGTAAAGTTTGTACAGTAGAATAAGGATAAAAATCTCGACAGAGGAAAGAGAGGAAGATTGAACATGTTGTTTAAGAACTGGGGTAGGAGAAATTGACTGGAGAGGCAGAGGATGCTAAAGGAGAAGATGGTGGTTTAAGAAGTAAAGAAAATACAGTATGTTGTGAATCTTGCAGGATACTGTGCAGTGGAGAAGATCTTTCGCAGAATTTGATTCCCTAGTGTAATGATACCTCCGTGCCAATAACTTTTGCAATGTTTTGTTACTAGGGAGCTTTTCTTACAGTTTACTTACTGGAAATGAGTACATCAGTGTGTACTAAGAGAGTAGATGTCTCTCTGGTTTTTTAATGGGCACACACAAGCATCCAAATATGCCAGAATCCTTATGCCTCTTGCCATCAGTGGTAATAGGATTGCCTGCATGCTTCTCATAAATATCCACAGTATGACAGAGAGACCAAAGGGTATAATTCTAAACTGGAATGCCTTCTCTTTCAGATCCTCAGGAAACATCTGTGATTTGAAGCACTGCAGACATTAAAGTGTGCATTGTGCAGATCAACCATCATACACCAATCCTGCGGTTGCAAGGCAACAAGAACATCTTTGTCTTTTTAAGAGCAAAAGAAATAGTAGGGATCAATATATTCATCTCAAGAACAGAATGGTATTAAAACTTGTATTATTTTTCAGAATTTTAAACACAAAATACGTTTGGTAGAAAAATAAAATTCTGAACAGGGGTTATCGCTATTGTGTATTTGTCAAGGGGTAATGAATCTCTTGGATCATAATGGCAAATTTGATTGTATTTGAAATACCCTGAGGAAGTGTTGTAATGTAACAGAGTACAAATACTTCGCTACTGTACTTAAGTAGAAATGTCACGTATCTGTACTTTACTTCGCTATTTAAATTTATGTCAACTTTCACTTTTACTCCACTACATTTCCTAGATAAAATGTAGACTTTTACTCCGTTATATTTCCACTAAGCGTCTTCGTTACTTGGTACTACAAAATAAAATCAGAAGAAATGTGTGTGACTGCAATAAGGGAGGTTTGGTGAATCACTGCTCCTAGATTGCATTACGCTCCACACGCTCTACGGAGAAGCACAGGGACGCGCAGCGTGCATGCGCAGTCAGAGCTGGAGGCGTTTATCTATAACGTTAATCGGCGGAAAGCCACAAAGACGGCAACCAAAAGCAGTGAAATGTCACTATTCTTATTACCAGAGTTGCAGCACAAACAAAATATTAATGCAAACAATCCATTCAATACTAAATAAAAATAACATTTATTGATTTGGTCTTTGTCTTGTGAATATTTGTTTATTAATGACTGCATTCGTTGGACACACTGTTTGTAGAGAATGCACACATACATGAACTGATCTGATACAAGACTGACATCATTACATCATGCATAAAATTTTGGTGTCCACTTTTGCCATTTAATAATCCCATAACTTTTGGCTTACTATGTAGTCATATAATATATAATATAAAACTCTTCTTGTTTTAAATTCTCACTGAGGGCTAAAACCCCCTAAAGATGAAACCCTAGAACCGCCCCTGATCTTATGCCTACTGAAAATCACTGAAATTTTACTTTTTACTTTTACTTCAAATACTTAAGTACATTAAATATCAGAAAATGACTTTTGATACTTAAGTACAGTAAATATCAGATACTTTAAGACTTTTACTTGAGTAATATTCTAAAAGGTAACTTTCACTTCTATCGAAGTCTTTTTTTAGTACGATACTTGTACTTTTACTAAAGTATTGTTTTCTAGTACTTTATACAACACTGACCCTGAGTCATGAAAAGGTTGGGAGCCACTTGATTCCTATGACCTCCCTGTGACGTCCCTGTACTCACATGACAAATTTGTCCAAATGTCTATGAATTGCTGTCAGCTGTAACCAATAACCAATCGAATGTGAACATTGCTAGAATTTCCTCTTTTGTCAAATATCATGTGTGCCTGTTCTTGGTCTCTGTACATCTGACCACTGGCTTGAAACTACTAACAGCTGGCATACAAATCAGGCCAACTTTTACATCACTGGCTATGGTGGCTAAGATGTACGTCAACAAACCTGGGTACAGCCCTGTTGCCAAATTAGCACCTAGTTTAACACTCATAGGAAAAACATTGTGAGATGTGTGGCTTAGCCAGAATTGCACAAAACAGTTTGTTTGCGATTTAGAGCTACACATCTGTATTCAATCTGACATGGACATTAACATTTTGAAGTAGCTACTAATTCAGAGATTGAAGGATATTTATTCATTTAATATCATTAAGTCTAATTACTGCTTTAATCCTAGACAAAACTTCCAGCTTTCCATAATTCCATTTAAAGGTTAACATTTAAATCATTAAATGATCCTAATCACATAGCTGTGCAAACAAATATTGTCATTATTAGTTAAGCGTAACTTATTGTTTGTCTGAGCATGTTATTTATCAGTTACTATAAGTAATGCAATCACCACAGTGAAACTTATAACAAATAAAATGTAATAAGACATGGTATATAATTCAACACTCAAAGAAAAACCCTGGGATTTTAACCCCTTGAATGACCCTTGTCATTTTGCCTTATTTAAATCTCTGTCACTGTTGTATGGTTGTTCTACTGCTTTATTTCTCAAGTCAAAATTGTTACATCAGTCCTTGGAGACCCTGTCAAATCAATTATTATCATGTAAACCAGATTTATTTAGATTATATGGCACAGTTACTTGCCAGTCTCAAATGTGTCATGCCTGTAGCTTTAAGATATGCAATAAATCACATCCAGACATGCTTGTGTGAGAGTATCCTGGGTATTGTAGGTTCTTCTGCGAGATTAAGCAGCTACATGTTACATACAAGATTCTAATCAATTTCACGGCCAGTAAGGAATTGCCAACTGACAGACTGCTGAAAACAGCTGCACTGGGGATTTAGTCCCAAGTCAGCATTATTGCACCAACAGTAATCTCAACCCTAATAAAGAATTCAGAAAACTTTCTGTTCCTAATTTGGTCATTTTTACCATTAGGAAATGAGGTGTATAGACGTTTAACTGTTCCTACTGCACTTGAAATGGATTAGGGCCACCTAGCAAGAAGTTGGATCTCGTAAAGTGTCCTGTCACAATTTGGAATGGGGTGGGATTTGCCCTGAGGGGGGCTCAAGTTTCACTGTGGCCTCTAAGAGCTAATGGCATGAGCACAGCCAACTCTAATTCACCTCCCTTTTCACTTCCAGTAAAAGTCTCTTGGAAGATATTTCCTGGAGAAACTTTGTATTTAATGGTATCACTGCTGAAAGTGGTGTAGGTATGGGAGTAAAAATAAAGTATTGATAAAAGAAGCTATAGATAATAAACAATTATTATATAAACAACAACAACAACAACAACAACAAATGCTCAACATACTCTATACTGTTTAAACAATTAATATCACTGAATGTATACACTTGGATTGAGCCATGACTTGATTTTGTTATTAAAAAGGATAAACCAACACGAAGACCCAGAAGTGTCTATTGGATAAAAGCTAGTCATTTTGAACATGAGCATTGGGTATAGCCAGTGGAATGTCCTGAAAAAGAAATAAGCTACTGGTGTACAACAAAAATTTCTGGCACCACCAAAAACTTCCAAATGACAGGGCAAAGGTCTCACAATTCACCATATGAAAAAGACTTTAAAAGTGGAAAATAAAGGCCTTAACACATGAAGCAAGCCATTTATCAGCAGTAAGAATCAGAAGGCCAGATTGGTGTTCATGAAGGAATTCAACAGTTCTGGAACCAAGATTAACCTTAACCAAGGTGATGGAAATGTTTGGAGAAAGAAAGGATCTGTTCATGATCCATAACATACAAGCACAGAGGTCAAGCATGGTAGAGGAAGTGTCAGGGCTTGGACTTGCATGGTTGCTTCTAGAACAGGCTCACTAATCTTTATTGATGATGGTGGAAGCAGAAGGAATTCCGAAGTCTACAGAAGCATCCTGTCTTCGAATTTACAGAGAAATGATTCTACTGAGAAGATCTTCATCGTGTAGCAAGACAATGACCCAAAATGCACTGCCAACACAACAATGGACTCCATCAGGGAGAATGTGGAAAATTTTAGACTGGCTAAATCAATAACCAGATCTTAACCCAATTGCGGAGCATTTTACCTCCTGAAGAGGAGACCGACGGGAGACCCCTCACCCAAAGCAAACAACAGCTGACAGAAGTCTAGAAAAGCATCACAATAGAAGAATGCAATAGTTTAGTGATATCAGTTAGTTTCCAGCCTGATGCCTTTATTTTAAGCAAAGAATATACAATCAAACTTTAAGTTCTTTAAGTTCTTTTTAACATATCTAGGATATGAAAGCTGAAATTATGATCTACCTTATTGGTCTTTTGATCTTAAACCCAACTGCTACACATAGACTCCCATCTTTACAACAAACTGTGAGACACACGAGTTCTGAGATCAGAAAAATTCACAATAATAATGGTCTATTTGATAGTTTGGTAGATTTTTACATTATAATTCTGTTTAATGGGGGCACGGTGGCTTAGTGGTTAGCACGTTCGTCTCACACCTCCAGGGTCGGGGTTCGATTCCCGCCTCCACCTTGTGTGTGTGGAGTTTGCATGTTCTCCCCGTGCCTCGGGGGTTTCCTCCGGGTACTCCGGTTTCCTCCCCCGGTCCAAAGACATGCATGGTAGGTTGATTGGCATCTCTGGAAAATTGTCCCTAGTGTGTGATTGCGTGAGTGAATGAGAGTGTGTGTGTGTGTGTGCCCTGCGATGGGTTGGCACTCCGTCCAGGGTGTATCCTGCCTTGATGCCCGATGACGCCTGAGATAGGCACAGGCTCCCCGTGACCCGAGGTAGTTCGGATAAGCGGTAGAAGATGAATGAATGAATGAATTCTGTTTAATTTATCAAAGCAGAACAACAGAGCATGGTTACTGAAATTTTCAAGGAATTCACTATGTATGTGTGAAGGAAAGAAATGTATACCTTATTCAAACATATTACACAGTACTACATATTAACATATCTCTTGACTACATATTAAGATGCTGGTTTGTTGTATAATTCATTTATTATAGTAATAAAAAATAATAAAGAGTTTAGGAGGTATAAAATATGTTTAAAATTTCGTTAAAAAGTAAGTAAAATAACAGGATCTAAAATCAATCTCTAAAATTATGTAAAGTGAATTACGAAAAAAAAAAAATCTGTTCATCTTTATTGGTTAAAGAAGTACATCTTATTATTAACGTACTAGTGTCAGGGGTACTAGCGTGAGGAACCATTTACATAACCACAATCAAAGACACAGAATAAACAAACAGGCTTTGGGCATGCAAAGAAATTTCAATACTTTCAAGACTAGTGAGACTGTGGGTCAAGGGTCAAAAGCAATAATCACAGTATTTCTAGAACCTCATACAAATCCAAAAAGGTCAACACGGACACAAGGCAGGGTCATATGAAATAAGATTAACACAGGAATAATGGCTTAGAACGTACCTAAATGTAAGCAGCTCCAGTTACCTAGTTGTGCGGAGACGGGTACGTGAAGAAGAAGACATTGTACATGGGTGCTAGTATGTAACTGAGGGTAGATAGAAATGATATAATACAAGGTAGATTTGTGTAATAATCTTAATTTGATCAATAAATCAGAGACTGGAGCTGTATAACATTATGAGTCTTGAGTCTTAGCTTGTGAGTGTGGTGCCAAACCAACCCAGATTACATTTGTAGATAAAGATGGCAAAGTTTATCTGCCTGGGTCTTTTGTTGACAAGTTACCCCCTGTAGTCCAATCTGTGCAGCCTCCCAGGTCTATTTCATGCTATTTTGCATACATTCATTTACCACTGGGTCTTCTGAGTGTTCTCAGGACCACAGAAACAGAGGGGGTTGGTAGCAGAAAACACAATGAAAGGGGGTGGATGTGTGTTAATGAATTCTGTGCCTGTTCTGAGGAATCTCCCAGTTTCTTGGTTTAGGCATTCAACAATACCATTGAACTGTGGGTGGTAGCCAGAGGAAACCCTGACCTTGATGTTTAATTGCTTCCATAGCTGTGAGGTTAAATGGACTCCTTGGTCTGAGATTATGCTCTCTAATAGACCACAGTGGTGGAACACCTCTCTGGAAATCATCTAAGCAGTTTTTATAGCTGTGGCAGTCTTACCCAAAGAGATTAGATGCCCAGAGTTGGAAAAACAATTAATAGTTGATTTTGTGGTGTTTTTTTTTTTTTAGACAGGTAGACCTACGTATTTATTAGTGATGTGATGAAATAAAAGATGTGGGATGGGTTCAAACAGATCTGTAAGTAGATATCTACTCTCTGCTGTAGGTACAGACATTACATGCTCTGACATGACATGTGACATAACTTTGTGTTGTCCTTAATGCTCACCAGAACTTGTTTTTCACAAGTTTAAATGTATACTGGATTACTTCGTGTTCTTAGCTGAGAAGTGTGTTGATCCATTCTCGGATGTTTTGACGGATATAAATGTTGACCAGGGGTTTACTTTGTTGGTGAAATCAACATATTGTAAACATAGACCACCACAAACCCGGGAGTCCGGAATTCTCTGAGAATTTCATTCATCAAGGTTTGGTTTGCTGTAGCTGCATTTCTAGCCCATATGACATGACCAAATATTCATATTGACCAGAGTTTTTTTTTTGGGGTTTTTTCAAGTTTATTAAAACTTTGGCTCCTCTTATTTGTTCAAATGCTGAAGGCAGAGTGCAGGAGATGGTACCTATACTTAGGAGATTGTACCAACGAGTGAGTTGAGCCCTTGGTAATCAGTGCATGGCATCAGGCATATTTTTTCACAAAGAAGAACCCAGCTCTTGCTGGTGAAGTAGAAGTGTGATGGTAGCCTAGCTCAAGTTCATCACTGACATACCCCTCCATGGCCTTTGTATTAGGCATTGATGGAGGTATTTGGAGTGGAACAGTGCACATGGTTATCTTTCCTTCTCTTAGAGGAGATCCATTCAGCATGTCTAAATGCACATAGGGTTGCAGTGGAGTGGAAAAAATCTGTAGCATTTTGGCTATTTCTTCTTTCAAAAAGTTCCACCCAGCACCATATCAATCGTATATGGATTGCTGTTCTCTTACCATTCATAGGAGTAATAAGATGGGTCATCTGGTCATATTATGTTTCTTTCGGTCTCTAACAGGACTTGGCTTTGAAAATATCCCTATTCTCCACACTATAAAGACAGCTTCTCTTGTCCTGTGTGCTCTTTCTTATCACGGGAGAGCCTTAGAAGAGTAACTTACATATGCTGGCCTTTGAGCATGAATTTAGCTGGACTGGGCTGGTATATCACAGTTAAAGGTGGGGTCTCCGATTTTTGAGAAATGCTTCAGAAAACTGAGTCGGGCCGAAAACTAAACAAAAATCAAAACAAACGTGTAGCCAATGAGCAGAAAGGGGCGTGTCTTGTCATTATGGGCGGAGAGAGTGTTCAGTGCGCATGTGTGGCATTAGCAGAAAGCGGTTTTAACATTGACATGGAGGATAAAAACAAAGAAAGAAAGCGAAGAAAAGCTTATGATAAGGCAAGAAGTAGGACGTGTTAATATAGGAACAGTGTTTAGCTCAGGAGTTATTGACTCGGGAAACTCCAATCTGTGAATATGTGACCAACTTTACTTAAGACGCCGAGGCGCTTTTTTCCTTCTCGATAGGTGAGTAACGTTGGTTTTACTTTGTTACACAGAACTAATATATGCCTTTGTCCTTTACATGATTATGCTTGTGTGTCATTTTTGCTTGTTTGTTTATCTACAATCGTATTGTTCTTCCCTTCAGTTATGATAAAGACACATTTCTTTCCATTAGTTGCCTGGGTTACGTATGTATGTGTGGGCGGAGCTATCAATTCAGGGGTGCGACCCATTTGGGTTAGGGGCGTGTTTGTTTTGGTGATTTTATATGTCAACATTGGCTTTCAAACATCGGAGACCCCGCCTTTAATAGCACTTTTGTCACCAGTGTTCTGAATGTTATAAATGTGCATAATCTGCTGCAGACAGTTTTAAATTTAGAAGTCAAAATTGGTCCCTGATGGGTTAACTTGTGAAAAAATAGAGCATTGCATCAAGAATCCCTTGCATTTCCTAGAAGAACCAACATATTTATCAGGCTTCCTGCAATACAAGGTTGGAACTGACTTTTCCCTACTTTTAACTGGGTGAAAGGGGTTATGCTTATACTGTACCACATTAGCAGGCAAAGCCTTCTGTAGCATTCCACACTCAGGGGAATACTAAGAATCTATTTACATGATGATTTTTAACTGGAATAGCATTAATAAAAGACTCAAATGAATCTTGGATGAGTTGAGCTAGAAATGTGAATGATGCCAAGCTTAATGACACACTCCTCAAAACACTCAAAAGCAGTAAGAATCAGATTGCCAAATTAGAATTTGCAAAGAAATAATAATAAGAGGGGGCACGGTGGCTTAGTGGTTAGCACATTCACCTCACACCTCCAGGGTTGGGGGTTCGATTCCCGCCTCCCCCTTGTGTGTGTGGAGTTTGCATGTTCTCCCCGTGCCTCGGGGGTTTCCTCCGGGTACTCCGGTTTCCTCCCCCGGTCCAAAGACATGCATGGTAGGTTGATTGGCATCTCTGGAAAATTGTCTGTAGTGTGTGATTGTGTGAGTGAATGAGAGTGTGTGTGTGCCCTGCGATGGGCTGGCACTCCGTCCAGGGTGTATCCTGCCTTGATGCCCGATGACGCCTGAGATAGGCACAGGCTCCCCGTGACCCGAGGTAGTTCGGATAAACGGTAGAAAATGAGTGAGAGTGAGAGATAATAAGCCATACAAGTATTGGAACCGTATTTAACCTCTACCAAAGTTATAGAAAGACCAAAGAGTAGAGAAAGAATTTTTGTTTTCATTGACCCCAAAGAAACTCACTGGTCAAGCACAGTGGAGATAATGTTATGGCTTAGGCTTGCAAGGCTGCTTCTGGAACAGACTCACTAACCTTTATTGATGATGGAACCAATTTACAGACAAATGCATCCAAACTAATTTAGAGGAACTTTATGCAATAACCTAAATACAGTTCCAGAACAAGGACTTTATCAGGGTGAAAATGGATAGATTTTACTAGTCAAATCAATCAACAGGTCTTAAAAAAAGCATACATTTCACCTCCAGAAAAGTATATTGAATTGAATAAAATTGAATGAATGAATTGAATTGAATAAAACTCCTAAAACAAACAACTGAAAGAAGCTGTGGTACAAGCCTGGAAAAGCTTCAGCGACAGTTGAAGCTTTTCCAGGATATGGTTATGATGTTTATGGTCATTTATGGACAAACATGGAATTACAGTAAACTTAAAATCTGTATATCATCCCGTAGCTAATGGACAAGTAAAGAAAGGTAAGAGATGCATCGTAAGGCGCTTCCTTTGAATGTTCAATTGAGATGATCGGCCACCTTTCCTCCCCTTTGACATTCAGCAAGCAAGCTAACTTCCTTTCAGGGTTTTCTGGAATACCGGTCCTCACTTTTCTTTCGGAATGACGACCCAACCAACTAACCCACTATGGTTGTATGGTACTTGGAGAGTGAGCAGGTATGGGAAGAAGTTCACTAATATCTTGAAACATGTAGCCCAGGCAACCAAACAAGGAAAATCCCTGCATGGACTCACCAGACAAGAAAATAAATGCATGTTCTGGGCCAGGGTGCATCAACAGCTCCATGTGGTCCATAATATTTTTGTATTATACTATACCGCAAATTAGTCAAAATATTATGCAGTGCATATCATACAGTGCATAATTTTACTTTTGGATAACCACTGTGCAAGGAAACAGGTATGAATACATACAGATATTAGATGGAACTGCAAAGCATTCTCCTACCATTACTTACTTTACTATTATGTACATACTTAAATAAGGTGAAAAGTTTCAGTTTTCATTTTTTCCTATCCCATAGCCTTGGGACTGACCTGGTCCAAAGTGCATAATCATACAATCTCTAGGGAGGAAATTGAAAGCATGATTTGATCAACGTCAAGGTTAATGCATCATGCATCCTGTTGTCACCATAACATCAGTCAAATGCCGCAAGGTGGACCTGACTGTTAAAAAAAAAACTACGTACTTGTGAAAGCAGTAAAGTGTCAGATTTCGTAACTAGTAATGAAGGAGTCCTAAGAGGGTCTTCACACTCCCAATTATTACCAAAGTACACTTTTTTTTCCTATTCTCATACAATGTTCTCCTGCCAAGAGGAGCTATGACATAGTAAATCAGGAGAGACTCCCACCCAGACAAGCCGGGTGGGTCCTGTTTTTTTGACCAATGTCAGTTTAGTAACACATAACAACACAGGCTCCAAAACTCTAAAGCTGATACTCTGTGTCACCCAGCCAACACAAAACCAGAAACCACAGACAATACTATCTAAATCGTGTTTGTTCCGCAAATTTGAACAGAGATCTCACCCAATCCTTGCATATCTTCCCTGATTTATTTCAGCGTAACAGCAATTTTTCTGTATACAGTATATAAGAATTTACTTTAGATCAAACAGCATAAAGACATATTTAGTGTTAAATCTGCAGATGATATACTATGCAGATAATAAGTATTCAAAAAAATATACATCACTTATCAAAGTTAGCCGTATAAAGAAACGACATCATTCAAACATGCACAGAATAAATATTATTTTAACACGTTTTAAGATATTTTGCTTTCCCATTCAGCCACAGAACTCATTCTATGTCAGTGTGTTCTAGGATTCCAGTATCTTTTGCTTCCTTGAAACACCACACAAACTGATGCCCCAGCTGTCCAAGAGTGGCTCCAGGAAGAAAGTTTGGAAATCTGCTCATCAGAGTCTATAAGAGAGTCACAAAGAGCTTGAGGATTGAGATGTACTTGTTCTGTCGAGTATGGTTGACCACCAAAGAACTTTTCTCAAAGTATATGCCAATATATACAGTATCAGATTTTCCATAGTCATTTACTGTATTAATGATACAAGTACAAACTGCAGTATCATCTAGTTTCCATTCCTCTCTGTTAAAATCCATTTTATTACAAAATTCCCACGGAATAACAGCCTACTCATCCACAGAAACCTCCAAAAAGAAAGAAAAAGGTTTTTTCATTATTATCATCTATTTATTTATCCATCTATCTTTATTCATCTATCTATATCTATTACTCATGCACCATAAAAAATACATGTATTACTGTAGATGTGTTGTATTGCTATATATTAAATGCATCATTTGCATCTATTTACATAATCTTTTTATTCTAATAATTCTACGTTTTGATTGTTGTGACATGAATTAAACTTCAGCACACTTGTTTGTAATAACAGATCAAGGAATCTATGTTTCCCACAATTTCTGGCCAACAGTTTTATCACACGAACAAACACAAGACTCTCAATCATTGTCAAAAGACAATCATACCACTGTCAAGGTCACCAGACATCTGATCACACTCACTTGCAACCACTCACAGACTCATCATATAAACCATTATCTTTGCACTTACAATTTGCCACAAAATGTGTCACACCAACAACTGTATCTGTGAAGTTTGAGCCATTATATATTATCTCTATAATCTTTCTTTGACTTTTTTTTTCCTTTGTTTTTCATTTTCTCCTTTCATTTGCCCTGGTTAACCCTGTTTCTGTACTTGTTTCTTTAATAAACTCTTGCGCTTGCATCCTTCATGTCAGTTGTTGTGGCTATAAAAAAATTCTCTTATAAAAAAAGTCCTCTATTTGAGCATGACATAGTATTCATGCATAACCCTGAAGTTACTAAATACTATTTTTCCTGA
>NC_083475.1:6922919-7020419 GCF_030014155.1 Tachysurus vachellii
ATACATTACATGAGTCTGCACTATACACTACACGAGTCTGCACTAAACACTACACGAGTCTGCACTATACACTACATGAGTCTGCACTATACATTACACGAGTCTGCACTATACATTACATGAGTCTGCACCATACACTACACGAGTCTGCACTATACACTACACGAGTCTGCACTATACACGACACGAGTCTGCACTATACACGACACGAGTCTGCACTATACACGACACGAGTCTGCACTATACACGACACGAGTCTGCACTATACACGACACGAGTCTGCACTATACACTACACGAGTCTGCACTATACACTACATGAGTCTGCACTATACACTACATGAGTCTGCACTGTACACTACATGAGTCTGCACTATACACTACATGAGTCTGCACTATACATTACACGAGTCTGCACTATACACTACATGAGTCTGCACTATACACTACATGAGTCTGCACTATACACTACATGAGTCTGCACTATACATTACACGAGTCTGCACTATACACTACATGAGTCTGCACTATACATTACACGAGTCTGCACTATACACTACATGAGTCTGCACTATACACTACATGAGTCTGCACTATACACTACATGAGTCTGCACTATACACTACATGAGTCTGCACTATACATTACACGAGTCTGCACTATACACTACATGAGTCTGCACTATACACTACACGAGTCTGCACTATACACTACATGAGTCTGCACTATACATTACACGAGTCTGCACTATACACTACATGAGTCTGCACTATACACTACATGAGTCTGCACTATACACTACATGAGTCTGCACTATACACTACATGAGTCTGCACTATACACTACATGAGTCTACACTATACACTACATGAGTCTGCACTATACACTACACGAGTCTGCACTATACACTACACGAGTCTGCACTATACACTACATGACACTACATACCGAGAGCCAGTCTAAGCACCATCCATTAAATGAAGACTTAATCTCTCTTTTCCATTCACCAACGATGTTTGATGCCTCTGGTGTGTGGAAGGAGAATGAAATTGTGTAAATTGCCTCTGAATGCAATGCCTGTGTGAGAAAAGGCTAGCTTAAATAGTTGAACACAGCATCGAGATAAAGCTGGATTCTGGCTTTTGGTTCCAACTCAATTGCACTAGTGACACTGTATTGCCTCACAGATAGAATCCAACATGCCCTCCTCAATTCTGCAAAGCCTTATTAGGTGACTGAGGGTTTGTTTGGGGTTCTATCGCCTGGTCCTACACTTCACTATGCTCCAGATGGCCTCCATCACTCAGAGGCAAGTGCTGATGTTTGTAGGAGTATCCTACCTGGATGGCACTAAAGGCACTTGGCTCCCACCAGACAAAACTTTCCTCGTCTGGAAATCTAGTAGATTGGGCGTGTTTGGGGAAAAAAAACCTAACCTCAGCTTCATGGTATGCTTCTGCTCTTGGGTTACTTTTCTGTGGTAGACTTGGGTCAACTCAGTTTATCCCAGCACTGCTGCACAGTAAATTTAGCTCTAGTTGTAAGTGGGATATTGTAGCCCAGTTTGTCATACTGGCTTGCTATGATGCACTAAGAAATTAGTATAGTGGGTGACTTGTATTTGACTTTTTAGGCTGTGGTGCAGGAGATAGTAAATGTAACCTTTGCTCCAGAAATGACCTAAGAGTCATTCTTGACAGTCCCTAAAGAGAGAATTCCTCTGTCACCCACCAATGCCTGTTGCCATGTGGAAGCTTGAAGGAGAATTGGCTTTCCTGAACCATCATCTAAGATGGCATATGTCAGCAGAGAATGTGTTCCATGCTGAAGGAGAATCTTTGCAATCTTAAAAATACCATTGTTCCCATTATTGGATCTCTGTAGATACAGGATGTTTTAGTGGTGTTAGCCATTGTAGTAGCTTTCTCACTCTGTTTAATTAAGAGGTCTGCTGTTAAGGTCATGAAGAGCATACAAATATTTGACTTTGCACATCTGGCAAATGGTGGTCTTCAATCTGCACTACACTGCCTTCTGTTTGCAACATTACTTGAAGAATCAATGACTAGATTTATTCCAGGAGGTTTTTCATTCACAGGGAAGTTGAGCCAAATGAGTACACTGATTGAGATAGTATTATACTATTACAGTATGGCCAAACATCTTGATTGGACCTGGGTCATCTAGCCATGAATACAGAGTAGTAGTGCATAGGAGATCCTTTTCTTCAACATTTTCTCAAAAGTAGATTGTGTGCCTCTAGCTCAAACTCAATTCAGTCTGACAGTAAGTCCAGTAGAGTTGGTATGGGCCGTCTGTGTGGGTTGGTCTACCCTTTAAAATTAGACTGCAAGTCATGTGGCAGCATAGTTAAGAGTCTTGCAACATGTAACCTATAAAGGTCATCTGGTCAAGCATCCCCACCAGGGCAAGAATCCTCAACACAAACTTATTGAATGACTGTGTTTCACCGCTTTGAACATCAAGCCAATTTCTAATAATGGTGTAATGATGGCTTCTATGGTTTTCTGTATTATTCCATAATGAGCACATAAACAGTATATGGATATTATGAGTTAAAGTAAAAAATCAACAGGGCCTCTTTAAACTTCCTTAAATTTTCTATTAGAATCTGATACTTAAAGTGCTCAGTAGCATTATCTGGCAATATGTTCTTTGTTAGCTTTGCAAACCCATCATTTGTGAAGTGGGGGATGGGAGGATTATATGGCCCCTGTATATTTTTTCCCTGCATGGAAGCAACAGGTCATGAGAGTAGAGGTCTTGAGCGTGGGTGGTGAAAGATATTGATGAACAGACAGCGATCTTTAAAAGGCGTATTCTGAGCGACGCTCTGGAAAAAATATAAAGATAATCATCAGCACACTAGTGCCTTACTTTGTTGCCACTGAGTTTCAGGTAGATATTAGTGCAAATGTCATTATGCTGACTTTTTCTGTTAAGCCCCTTTTACATTCAGCTTGGATGTGCGAGGAATGGTGGAAAGTGACATAAGTATTGTGTGTGGTAAAGGGATGGATGAGCTTGGTAATGTTAAGGGGCACCGTGCATTAATTTGAGAATCTGGCATGGAAGCAGATGAGTGGGGCCCGGAATCGTGGTAATGGAGACAGATGGTGCAGGAATTGCAGAATCTTGTGGACGTACCATTTGAATTCACAACACCAAAGTCAACACCGGGGGGCACGGTGGCTTAGTGGTTAGCACGTCCGCCTCACACCTCCAGGGTCGGGGTTCGATTCCCGCCTCCACCTTGTGTGTGTGGAGTTTGCATGTTCTCCCCGTGCCTCGGGGGTTTCCTCCAGGTACTCCGGTTTCCTCCCTGGTCCAAAGACATGCATCGGTAGGTTGATTGGCGTCTCTGGAAAATTGTCCGTAGTGTGTGATTGTGTGAGTGAATGAGAGTGTGTGTGTGCCCTGTGATGGGTTGGCACTCCGTCCAGGGTGTATCCTGCCTTGATGCCCGATGACGCCTGAGATAGGCACAGGCTCCCCGTGACTCGAGGTAGTTCGGATAAACGGCAGAAGATGAATGAATGAATGAATGAAAGTCAACACCAATGGTGGTTATAAAGTGATTTAAGCTTGTAACTGCTAATTAGCCAGGTACATGTTCAGCTATATTTGTATATTACTTTTTGTTCAATAACCACATTTATCTGACATACAGATAAACATACTCTCTCTAAATGATTCAGAATTGTTGATATTATAACATTGTCACAATTCCTTCAGTTCTTTTTTTTTTACACTACTCCATGTTCAGGGCCGCCAGAGCAGATCACGTGGTCCTCATATTAGATTTGGCAAAGGTTTTTGGCAAAGATGCCCTTCCTGACTTGGGCTTGGCACTGGCCCTGAGAGTTAACTCTTCAGTGCTGCTAAACTATACATATAAACTACACCAGGTTACGTATGTAACCCGGTTCCCTGAGAAGGGAACGAGACGCTGCGTCAGTGCTGACACTATGGGAACGCTTTTCATACTGTAGCGTCAGCACTGACGCAGCGTCGAGTTCCCTCAAAAGGGAACTACTGTATAAATAAAGATAAAAAAAAAACAACAGTACTGTACATAGTGAAGCAATCAATCAATCAAGGAAGGAAAAAGGAAACAAGTCAATATGATACAAACTATACTTAGATCCCATCAGGGACACATAAGGAACTGTTCAGAGATTTATTCTGAAATATTAAAGACAACACCATGACCTTATTGAACAGCAAAAGAAAGTCCACATAAAGCCAACAATTTGCATATATTACATACTATATTATCAATGAGGCAAATCACCTGTTTAAAAGGTTGTGAAACCTTTAAAAAAAAAATTATACATCTCTCCTCTTTGACATGAAATATTTTCAGTGTGCAGGTCCACTGAGTATGTGGTTTCATTATAGTTTGGCCTCCTTACCTCTTCTCCAAACAGACCATATCCATAAACTGTCTTTCAAGTGACATATGTTTTAGCTTGGATATGCTACATTGAAAGTACAGTAGTGCCTACAAACATGTCATATATTTATGTACGATCGGTGTTGCCTGTAGAGGGTCCTTTAAATGTACAGTATTTTTACACAGTCTTTGGAATTCCCTTTCACTGGTGTGTCTGTTTTCTGTTGTGCTACAACCACCAATTTCCAATGCATTACAGAGTCATATACAGATGAAATAAAGCAATCATTAGTGATTCAGTTTGATGAAAAAATTAAGGAAGTTCATTCATTCATTCATCTTCTACCGCTTATCCGAACTACCTCGGGTCACGGGGAGCCTGTGCCTATCTCAGGCGTCATCGGGCATCAAGGCAGGATACACCCTGGACGGAGTGCCAACCCATCACAGGGCACACACACACACTCTCATTCACTCACACAATCACACACTACGGACAATTTTCCAGAGATGCCAATCAACCTACCATGCATGTCTTTGGACCGGGGGAGGAAACCGGAGTACCCGGAGGAAACCCCCGAGGCACAGGGAGAACATGCAAACTCCACACACACAAGGCGGAGGCAGGAATCGAACCCCCAACCCTGGAGGTGTGAGGCGAACGTGCTAACCACTAAGCCACCGTGCCCCCAATTAAGGAAGTTATTAAAGCAAATATTTAATATTGTTTGTTCAAACTGAATTTCATTATTTTTATAGGTTCATTATATAACTTTTGTTCTGTACTGTACACTACTATGGAGTGAAATGCAACAACACTCGCACTTGCTTGTGTAAAGTAAAAATAATTAATATGAGTTCATGTTTGCAATCTTCCATAATCTTATAATCTCATGTTTGCGATCTTATAATCCACAGTCCAATAAATAGTTATTAAGAGTGTGTCCAGCTCTTGTATATGTGAAGAAAATATAGGCAAACAGTATGTGCTTCCTTGGTATGTAATATATTTATTTTGTATTTAACAACATGTAATTTCTTTACATCTTAACACAAATATATTGAGGGGAAATTGTTCAAATATTTTGCTCCCAGCGTTAATAAAAAAAAAAAATTCACCAGAAAATCTAAAAATCCATTTTGGTGTTGGGATTAAATGATTTAGATTTACCTTGTAAATGTAGACTTATCACCTAGTTTTTATGGGAATGCCGGCTCTTCTGTAGCCATTTCACCGATCGTAAATGTTATAGCTCTTCTTATTTGTAAGCATCTTCACTTGCGTCCACTTTTTTTAATGATGCTTGGAAGGTTGATTGCATTTTTAGAAATCCAAGCATTGTAGAAATCTCTGGTATTGAAGCTTTTTTTTTTCATTTTCTAATTCTGGCATATTGATGAAGATGTGCACCACACTGTTTCTGCACGCACTACGCAGCTGGAGGGGGTAAAGGTCACATATTCTGCTGCTGAAAAGGCTGTGATTTATTGGTCGATTAACTTTAATGACGGAATTCATCTGCTTTGAGTTCTGCCTAAGGATCTGGCAGAATTTCCTGTGAAACACAGGTCTGAAGTGAGAGCTGGGCAGCATGTGGGTTATCATAAGAATAGTCCTGCAGTGAACTTATGTGCTTGAGAAGATCTATTATTCTCCTGGGGCTTGGTGTGGTAATATGGGTCACCAGTTTAATCTGCAACATCAGAGAGACGGCAGGAGTCTGAAAGAACAGAAAAGGTATCTTGAATTACATAACACTGCATGCTTACCTTTCACGGAACTGAGCGCCAAAACTAAACATGCAATGTTATAAATTCAAAGCAAATACAGGCTCTAAGGTATCCCTTAAAACTTAAAGTTAAACGCGAGTAGATTTAACATAATCAGGGGACATTATACACTTCATTATAAAAGTCTTTCATTTTTACAATTACATTACTTTCAAACTTTGATGCTTATTATTCATTAATGTATCTGTCTGTGTATCTGATTGCTGAAATGCTCAGGTTTGACTTCAGGAAGCTTGTGCTATACAGCGAGAAAGATTTATTTAAAAAAAAAAAGTTTGAATTTTTATAAGGACCTATTCAAACTATAAAGCAGTGATCCTTGACAGTAATCCTCAAACGTCCCCCCCCCAAAAAAAAAAAAAAAACATAATGCATAATAACATTGAGCTGTTTTCGTTGCCCACCTGGCTCAACTTGTCAACTCATTAGCAATTCCTTCATGAAATTAAGAAGGAGGTGGCAGTAAAACACTAACATGTGTTCTGTAAAAGCACCCCAGAACCACAATTGGGGAAACACTGCTGTTAAACATTTAGCTAATTCTGAAGCAACCAGTGAGGGGTAATAATGGTTTAAATGTCTGCATCAAGAAGTCTTTAAAGATCTGTTCTTTTTTGAGGAATTACTAGTATGGTAATAAGGTTTTAATAAAGTCTGATTTAGATAAGACCTGCACTGATATAAACCATTTATTTGTATTTATTTGAGTGTTTTTGGCCTACAGTTAGTTGTGACAAATAAAGTACTCAATTACTAATAAGAAATTCTTATACAATACATACAGCAAGACCTGAACTTGAACTAGGCTACTATTATGTTTATGCTCTGTGTTTGTGTGTGTGTGTGTGTGTGTGTGTGTGTGTGTGTGTGTGTGTGTGTGCCTTTGCTTTTGTGCGTTTGGAAGGGGGGAAGTCCTAAATAAAAATGTAATGGGAGTGTAAAGCTCATTAGCTCTGTCCTTGCCGACATTTTAACTGAGTCAGCAGTAACAAGAGTCCACACTTTCTCTGTTATTCTTCAATTACATTTTGATGTGAAACACACTAACAAACGTGAAAACACTTGTTCAGACAAGACACTTGGCTGTTTCTTTTACTGGCGTGTTATCGCAAATTGTTTCTTGTCCTCTCTCTCAACCTATTTCACACAGTACACCAGCCCAAGGCTGCACCTGTAACTCAGACTAAACAGTATTAACAGAGGTGTGTGTGCCACTGCCTTTATTACACACACACACACACACAGAGAGAGAGAGAGAGAGAGAGAGAGAGAGAGAGAGAGAGAGAGAGAGAGAGATATGGCATCAAGAGGCATCAATCATTATCTGAGAGAATGAGATAAATATATTAGGAGGTAAAAGTGGGATATATATATATATATATATATATATATATATATATATATATATATATATATATATAAACTAATTTGGTATATATATATATATATATATATATATATATATATATATATATATATATATATATATATATATATATATATATACCAAATTAGTAAACTAGCATTATTTCTAAAAATACTGAACAAGACGTGCCTCGATGAAATGAACATGAAATAATATACATTATGACAGGCAGAGGGCGCCACTTCCTCTTTATGAATAGAGAAAAATGTATGAATGACTTGGACCCAGAATGCATGGGAGGCCTGAGACTTTAGGAAATGGTGGCACACAGCCCAGTATGAATAACTACACAGTTTTGCCTGATGTGAGCCTCAACACCAGTTTAAGGGAAAGGTTTAACCTGTAGAATACATTTGTCATAATCGTAGTTAAAATTAAAACTCTGGGTTATGGAAAACCTTCAAAAATTTTCATCCTCATCTTTTTTTTTTCTTTTTTAGTTGGGGACTGGTACTGAAAGGCACGTGTGATGAGGTCATTTAGTCTATTTAGGGTAGAACTCTAAAATAACATTGGGATAGTTACAGGGCACCTACACTTTGATGCATGTGCCACAAAAAGGAGCTCCAAGAGCGCATAGTTTCAGACTAATTAGTATCCTAGGTCTGTGGCTATACTACTGCTGACTATGTTAGTACTTGTTAGTAAAAACTGTAACGTGAAGTTCCTGGATGCATCCATTCAGTTGGAGAATGAATGATTCTGTATCAGGTCACGTGCACGCACGCACGCTATAGAGATCCGGTCGACTGGCATGCACGCACGCACGCACGCACACACACCTGTACGTGGAGAAAGACACACACACGATGACGAATATGATATGATTACACCCAAATTTTCCGATTATGGCAGACCGGCACCGAAAGAGGCGACGTGCGGTCATGTGGTTACCGTCAGAGTCCGGCTCAGTTTGCGCATTCCTCTTTACGCACTCGGAAGCCTAGTGCTATTTCAGCCAGAGGACATCGGTGTTAAGTACGAAATGAAGGGGTGTAATTTAGGAAAGCACCTATAACACGGTGACATAACTGATCCATGGCAATTATGGGCTGTGTTCAAGTCTAATAAGGTGATGTGATCCTTAGAGTAAGTTGCAGTGCAGAAATCCAGTAGTTATTTTATATAACAATAATAATAATAATAATAATAATAATAATAATAATAATAATAATAATAATAGTAATAATAGTAGTAATAATAATAACAACAACAAAAACAATAATAATAATAATAATAATAATAATAATAATAATAATAATAATAATAGAATTAAATATAAAGTAGTTTTTGAGCTCATTTCTTTCTTCTCTTATATCTTAAAGACTCCTGGTGAAGATCAGACCATTAACAGCACGGGACTTTCATATTGCAGTGGATAAAAGGGATTAAGAGTGTTCTAGTCCCCAGTTGTAGTTGTTTTTTTGTTTTTTTTCTATCTTTTAAGGTGTACGTTTAGTTTGACTGCTGCGTTATGCGGCACTACGTTGACACGTTTTTACAAAAAGAAAGAGCTGTAGACACGCCCACCGCGGTACTGGCCAATCAGATGCGCTCATATGGAGTTTCAACCTCGGTGCGCTGCCCGAGTGACCGACAGTTGAAACCCCTCGAGTGCGCCGCTTTAGCTTGGCGCGCGGTGTCACGTCTCCGACTCAAAGACTCAAAAAAAAAAAAAAAAAAAAGAAAGAAAGAAAGAAAAATCTTTTGCGGTAAAAGTGCTGGAAACCCACCAGGAAGCGGGATCTGAAGTTTTTTTTATATTCAGCAGCAGCAGATAGAGACATCCCAGCTTTTACCGGGCACTTACAGCTTTTGCGCAAGGGGTTGCCAGGTTGTGATCCTCTGAGCCACTACAGCTCAAAGTTACATCAGAGTCCGACTTTCCCCTCGAACTCGTTTAAAAAATTAACCAGCCGAATGACAAGTCAAATCATGGGATTATTCGACTACTGTGATGTGGATTGTAAAGCCGTTTGAGCAAAAGCTCATTTTGCGTCGGGACCATGTGAGTGGATTCGCGTCGTGGCTTCTGACGTTTCTGGATATTTTAAAAATCATCGGCAACAGTTGAAGTAGACGTCCTTTCTGTCCTTTCTGTCCTTTCCATCAGGTGTCTTGTCTCGTGGGACCAAAATGGGACTTTAGCCTGGTTAGTTCTCCTGACCCGCATCTTTAGGAAGCTCTATCCATGTCTGCCCTGTTTTCTGAGACTCTCTCTGATGCTTTTGAACAAGTTCGCCTATCATACGATAGGATTTTAAACCGACTTTCGCGTTGCGCCATGTCAGTCATGAACTTGGCCGTGCGCTTGTTGCAGTTGTTTTGTGTGACGCTCCTCTATTTCTCAGCTGTCAAGGTAAGTTTGCGTGTGCGCGCTCACACTGTGTACTTTTTGTCATGCGTTCTGGATCGCACTAGTAGCGCGTTTGACAAGGACGTCCTTGTCACTGAGGTCACTGACCGTGTTCTTGTCTACACCTCACTAAATGTATAATATCCTATTGCAAATGAACGCTGCTTATTCTGATCACGCGTTTCTTTTGAGATAACCATCATGAACTTGAAGGTTGGACGGTAATTACTACCAGCGTGCGCGCGTCTCGTGTCTGTGTGTGTGTGTGTGTGTGTGTGCGTGCGTGCGTGTGTGTGTGTGTTCGTTCGACTGAAGAGGAGAGTGTGATTTTTGTGAAGGCCTCGTCAAGCCACCTTGGTAATATTAAAGGCGCAGTGTGCTTATGGAGCTGTGCCAGTCCAGACTAAACCCAGGGTGCCTGAACATTACGCTTAGACACTTTTGTCCTTTCACTAATCACGAGCACATTGTGTCAAGTTAACACCTACAATCATCAATAAACGCTTGTGCATTTGGCATTTCTTGTTAACTTAACAAAGATTTTGATCTTCACTGTTCATTTAAAGTTATATATGTTTAGTAGTCTATATGTTGTGTTCTGAGCTGATCCTAATCCTGTGTTTTCTGGCATTCATCATACAACTTTCAGTGTTTTACTAATGATCGTAGTAGCTGAGCACCGAACTAAAGTAAAACATCCTGTTTTGAAACAAGTACTGACATAGACCACATTTGTACACACACTTTGCCTTAAAACATATCAAGTGAGTTAGCACAAGATGAATAGTCCCACTGGGCACAGTAACATCCCCAGTGGTGAATACAATATCCACAGTGTTAATTTAAGTCCAACTGGACACAATGGAACACTGTAACAGTTGATTCATTATTTTAGGTTTTCAGCATTGGGGTATCAGTTCAACACTGGGGATTTGTGCTGTGTGAATAGATTTGATCTGCTAATGATGACACTCTGAAGATGTGGAGCATGTTCGGAGCATGATGGAGTTAGCAGGGAGGCAGAGGGTTTACTGAGATAGCAGTGGATTGTAATGTTAACAGAAATAAACTGTCGCTTCAGGTTCAGGTGGAGTAATTTCATTAATAAGCTGGTTCATGAGTAAATGTGTATGAGTTTGTGTTACATCATGGGATGATCAGCGTGGATTTATTTTGACAGCTTGGGATGTATTCTTAATTTTTGAAAACTGTGCTTCTTTGCAAGTCAAAACATGATGGAACAAGACACAGAGTTTTACGTGGGAGTGTTTGACAACCAGATCATTGTTTAGCCATTGGGAATTGGGCAAAGAGCGCACCCTATCAATAGCAGCTATTTCGTTAGATTTACACAGTATGAAACAGCTTGACAGTGTGAGAAATGTGACACCAAACTTGGGTAACACCCAGTTTAGAGTCCTATACTTTGCCAAATCGTCTGACTTAATAGTGTTTCAGGCCAACTTTTTTATATGCAGTTATTCATCAGGTGAAGCAGACAAGTGACATTGTAAGGCAATCTAAGTTGCATTAATGTAGGTCAAAGATAGCATGGTACTTTCATGCCAACTACGATTGGGTACAATCTCGTGAATAGGAGTAATGATTTAATAGCTTTACATAGTCTGTACCTATGTCTTGTCATGGATTAGTGAATGTTTCCTTTCTAGGCTGGAGAGCTTTTGGTTTTCCTTGCTTTGGCAGCAATCCCAAAATTACGTCACTGTAGGAACTGACATGCAATGAATGACAGAGGTTGCATCATCAGTGATATTTGCATGACATTACAGTACCTGAGCGAGCCACACTTTTTTTTTTTTCCCAAACTAAATTTGTAGGCAGGGCAGTAAATTCAATGACAGAAACCAGGATTTACTAAAGATGACAAGCAGGGCATCCAAATACAGTATGTAGTAAGTGTATGCCGTATAGTATGTGTATGCCGTGTAGTAAGTGTATGCCGTCTAAAAGTTCCATCTATTAAAATAGCATTGTTTGAAATTGTGCCTCATCAGTTGTTTTGTTATTTTGCATCGATTTATTTCATTCAAGTAAAATCGTTAAAAAGTTTTAGTTCAAGTTCTGACTACGTTGATTTCTTTTCCACAGAGTGCCTACATCCCCAAAGAGAATGGAGGCATCACAAATGAGGGTAAGTTAAGAATAAAAAAAAATAAAAAAAAAAAATAAATAAATAATATATATATATATTCATTAATTATTAATTAAGCAATAATTTGTTTAGGTTTTATCACGTCTAAATTTCCATGAATAGGGCACCCTCTGCTGGGCAAATATAGAACTTTCTGCACTTGATTCTCACACAAAACAGAATTTAATTGGTTGTGCGTAGATTGTGTGTACCAATTTGTACCAATTGGCTCACAACCCTCTAAAACTAGACTTTCACACAAATATCAGACAGTATTATCACCCACTTTCCAACACAACTGGGTTTGTATCCTTCAGCAGTCGTACCCTTTACCGAGGTCTACAATAAGTCGATGTGCCGGCCACGGGAGATGCTGGTGGAGGTCCATCAGGAGTATCCCGATGACATTGAGCACATTTTCATTCCGTCATGTGTGGTGCTCATGCGCTGTGCTGGCTGCTGCAATGACGAGATGTTGGAGTGCAAACCCACTGCCACACGCAACATCACCATGGAGGTCAGAAAGCCACTCACTGTTTGTCTGCTATGATTTATATCATGTGTCTTTGTGTCTTCGTGTTATTTTGCTTCTGTCTATATTGGCTTTGTCCAAGCACCCTGTTCTTTGTAAGGTTTTACTTTAGAGACTTTCAACCATCTCAACCATCATTCAAGTTACTAAGCTAACGATGTACTAAGTGTAAATTTACTAACCAACAAGTATTACATTTTTATATAAATATTGTCCTGGGGCTTTCTATTATACACCCACACATTATTTATAAATATGCTGTACATTTGGACATTGGCACAGTTTTTGTTATCCTGGTTGTCTACCTCAGTATATATCAAACGTGACCTACGTACAGACATTCAGCTTTAATTTAGTAAAAAAAAAAAGTAATTATAAATGAAATTGTCCTTTTCAATAATCAGGTACAAGTTCCCTTTGTGAGTTAATGACTGCTTGTCTGGATGCAACCCTTTAGATTACACCAGAAGCTGAGTTTCTTCCCTGGTGATTTTAGGTAGTCATTTACTGCAGTTGTCTACAGTTGTTTGTTCTTGGGGTGTTTTGCCTTCAGCTTGTGAAATGAAAGCTTAATTAGATTCGGATCAGGTGATTCACTTCAACTTCCTTGCCTACAGTACAGAAAGTCTTGGGTTGCTTTTGAAGTGCGCTTCATGTCATTGTCCATCTGCACTGTAGTGTAGTGTGCTGCCCACTGAGGTTTTTTTTTTCTTCTTCTTTTTTTCCTTCACCAGAAAAAGATTTTATCGTCATCCCCCAGAGTTGTTTTCTGTGGACCTGAGTTCAACTGAGTGTTCTTTATTTTGTTTATAAGAATGTGCCAAATTAAGAAACCTTACTGATGGCTTGCTTCATTGGCTGTGACAGCTCTTTGGACTCGTATTGAGATTTAACTGCAACAGATTCCAAATGCTACAACTAGTACTAATATTAATACTAATTTAACAATGTTGTAATTACAACATTGTTCAGCCAATTAGGATGTTCTATAAAATCCCTCAACTTAAATCTGTTAAATATCCATAATTAAATTTAAACGCCAATATCCAATATTCATTCATTCATTCATTCATTCATTCATTCATTTTCTACCACTTATCCGAACTACCTCGGGTCACGGGGAGCCTGTGCCTATCTCAGGCGTCATCGGGCATCAAGGCAGGATACACCCTGGACGGAGTGCCAACCCATCGCAGGGCACACACACACACTCTCATTCACTCACACAATCACACACTACGGACAATTTTCCAGAGATGCCAATCAACCTACCATGCATGTCTTTGGACCGGGGGAGGAAACCGGAGTACCCGGAGGAAACCCCCGAGGCACGGGGAGAACATGCAAACTCCACACACACAAGGCGGAGGCGGGAATCGAACCCCCAACCCTGGAGGTGTGAGGCAAACGTGCTAACCACTAAGCCACCGTGCCCCCCCCAATATCCAATAGTAGACACCTAAATCTTATGGACTATATACCACTTCTGATGACAATATTATAAAGCCAAGTCAAGGCTTTTTATTTTGCTAATCACTAAAGACATTTGAGTTGAGATCGAACATAAATATAAAATGATTTTCAGCATTTGTTACCTGACATTTATATCTAGATGTATTAACCAACTGAGAACATAGTGACTGAACATCTAATCTTAAGGTGAACAAAGTCTCAAATGTAATTTAAAGTGAATAACACTAAATATTCTGTTGCATCAATCCAGTGACCTGCGGACACCACCAAGCTGTTGTACACTTGTAGCTTCTTTCGGTTTGTTTTAGGTTGTTTCTTCCTTCAGTCTTGTCTCCAGGAGGTGAAATGCTGCTTAATTGGATTATTGACCTGGTCAGTCTAAACCATCCACTTTTCCCCCTGACGGAGTCCTTTGTTGAGTCGGCTCATTGTCTTGAATGACGACGCTCCTCTCATGTAGATTGGATAGATTTCCGTGTAAATTGGTAAAACAGAATATTTCTGCAGACATCTGAATTCATTCTGCTGCTAACTTCATGCGCTACATCACAAAGATAAATAGTCCAAGCCATATGACATGATATCCACCGTGTTTGACCCATCATGATTAAATCCTTTGTCTACACTTTGGCCTTTCCAATACTTTGAGGTAGAAGTTAATCTTCATTCCAGGATTTATTTATTTTTTTTGGCTCGTCTTTGTTTTTCTACAAATTCCGTACTATCCTTCTGATTCATACAGTACATCTTGTGGTATGGCCTCCATGTTTCTGCTCTTCAAGTCTTCTTCAAACTGTGTAATGTTATACCTTCACCCTGCCCTGTGGAGGTACTGTAGCTGTTGAAATCACTGACTGTTGGTGTTAGGTTTTCCTTCACAGTTCTCATAATGTTTTTGTCATCAAATGCTGTTGTTTTCCTTGGCTGACCTGTTCGATGACTGTTTGTTAGTACGCCAGTGGTTTCTTTTTTCCTCAGGACATTCCAAATTGTTGTCCTGGTTATGCTCAATGCTTGTGAAATGGATTCTCCCTCATTTCTCAACTTCAGAGACAACTCTTTAGTCTTCATGTTGGTTTATCCTTTATATCAACACATGCAATCTGCACAGGTGAAACCCAGGGATAAAACCAAGAATAGACCAGGATAGACCTGGTCAACAAGAAACACTTATATAAATATATAATAAATATACTGTAGCACAACCAACAGTGAGCCTTATAATTCCAATACCTTTGGAGGGAATTGTATATAACATAAAAATAATTGCATTGGATGAGCATTCAGATGTTGTTTACAACTATCTTTGGAGGTTTGAGCCAATGGATCCTGAAGGATTCACTGCTCCAAAAAAATGCCTGATCCTTCTTATGGAGGTCAGCAGAACTAGCTTGTCAGCATGGTCTGGACTGTTTGGCATAGGGACAAAAATTCTATATGGATATATGGCTATGGATCGTTTTAACTTTGACCTGTGTACCCTGGCTCAATTGCATCTTGCGTACTGTCAGCTTCAGAATTATTGGCAACCCTGGAAAAGGAAGTCATCCATGAAATGATACCAAATTTTGTATGCTGTATGTCATAAATCACACGTCTGAAAATGCCTTTGTCTTTTACTCAGTCGTCAACCAAAGGTGCCAATAATTCTGAAGTTCTGAATATATGTGTGCCATTTTCCTGTTATCACTACACAATGTGTTCTAAGCATACATAAACTGTGGTTGCTTACTACTCAGTCGTGACTTGTAGCTATGTAAATAATGATTAAGGCTGGATTAGGTACTTTATGCGTTATAGCCTCGAACCTCAAAGTTCGCAATTGGGAATGTAACTGTTTTTATTTCTAGTCCGCGTACACGTGCGTTCCAATAATGACGTTACGATGAAATATAATATTCATAATACTTTATGAGACTAAGAAAGATTCAGAAGACATGTTAATAGTGGAAAATTCCACCCTTTAAATACAGCGTATTTTGCGGTGAGCATCACGAATCAAATGTACATATTTTATTTGTCCCAATACCATGTCTTCAAGCCTAGATTGGTCTCCTACAATGCCTTTAGCGTATGATCTCATACTTACCTATTAACACACACTGGTCCTTTATTTACATGTCGTATTCATACGACAGTCTCCAGTTAACATGCAAATCAACCAAGTTAAAAATATTTCCCTTAAAGTTACTTGCACTCCAAGAAGATGCAAGTTTTCTACTACAGATTTCCCAAAGGAGTGATAATAATAGGAGAAAAAGGAGCAAAAAATAATAAACTGGAATGACACGATTAATAATTTGGGGTTTTTTTCAGTCTTGACTCACTACTAGAAAAATCTGGTCTTTTATTTTTCTTGTTCAAAATGTCTCACGTCTTTCTCTGTTTGTTTCCGTGTTGTTCACACTTACGTACATATTATCTAATAATTTGCTTTCTTTTTTAAGCTTTATTTGAAGGGCACATACTACATTCAACAAGCTGCACAATAACGTATGATGTTTGTCATAAAATAGACCAGATACCACTTAGATTACATAAGGTGTGATAAACGTTTAACTTTTTCAAGCCCACACTTCTGTCTCTGAAAAAGTAGATTTCTCTTTAGTTTAAAAAAAAAGTAAAGGTTCTGCTGTATTTACGCCACCTGGGCATCACGGTTATTATGACATCCATGTACAGTACAGCAGGGGAGAATGCAGGATTTAAAAGAAAAAATCGAGGCCTAGGTGAAAAACATCTCAAGTCAAGAGTCAAGTCAAGAAGCTTTTATTGTCATTTCAACCATATATAGCTGTTGCAGTAAAATGAGACAACGGTGCTACATAACACAAAGACAGGGCTAAAGACTTGTAAGTAGTCTAAATACCTGCAACCTGGTGCAAACAGTGCAGGACAAGACAAACAAGACAGACAAGACAGTGCAGGACAAAAGACAGTGTAGACACAAAGTTACAAGACAATACAAAAAGTACAAAAAATGCAATACACAAAAGACAATAAACAGTAAACAGTAACAGAAACAGTGCCGACCGACCAGTGTATATACTGTATGTGAATACTGAATGTTCAAACAATATTTCGTGCAGTAACATTAGAATAAACACAGTTTCTTAGCAGCAGGTCCTTGGGATAATATGTAGAATTGTGCAAAAAACAGCAAATTACTGAAATATTGTATAGTATGTGCGAAATGGCTGAGATATTGTACAATATGTGCAAAATCGGCATCTATGAAGCCACCAGTACAATATAGGCATGTTTAATTGTGTATTCCTTTCCTTTCTAATACACTGATTGCATTGCGTTGTACTTTTGTAATGTTAAAGGTTTTATTCATGCGAATCTTAGGCACATATTCAGACAATGAATATTGGAGTTGACCTACTTAACACAATCATTATTAATGCTGGAGAATTTATGAAAGCCAAATGATGTAAGAGGACATTAGCGATTTTTTGTCTGATTGCTGATTACTGTAAAAAAAAATAAATAAATAAATTTTTTTTGTTTCCGAACATCTAAAAACATCAGGCATCTGAACAGTGCCATAAATGTGAAATTGATTAACGGTTCGAGGGCTTGTTGACCAAACCTTGGCATATTATGTTAAGTTTGTTCGAAGAGGTGTTTCACAGTACAGAGGTTTATAATCTATCATGATACGGAGTAGCCAACGTCTGCATTTTAGCCGTATCATCTACAGTCTTTGACATCTGGTGTAAAAATGAACTGTGTGTAAAAATGAAATCCTTAGCACCTCTTTGGCACCTTTGCACCACCAACACTTTCAAATTAAACAGCATTTATCATTTCAGACTTCTATTAATAAGTAAATAACTAGACTCCATGGAAGAAAACACAGGCACTTTCTTCTTTAACGTCTTAAAGAAAAGAAAAAAAAATACTTTGACCTAAATGATACGTAATCGAGTCTTTGTTTCTTTAATGTAATCAACTTTTTACTTTTCATCATTACCTTTATACAGTATAAATGCTTATGAATGTGTTATTAAGCCCCAGTGTAGGTATTACAGACTATTATAATAAATAAATACGTGGGTCATCACCACTAATTTTTTTTTTTTATTTAAGGACAAAATTCTAAAGGGAATGAAATGTTAAGCCTGTTGTATATATAATTTTGGCTGTGTCATGGTGTTTTTTTGTTTTATTTTTATTTTTTTTTTTAGGTACAAAAAATAAAACCCATGCGCATCAAACGCAACTATCCAATGAGTTTTGCAGAACACACTGAATGTGAATGCAGGTACAACATTTTACTGTACACAATCTCAGCATGCTGAATTTATGTTGAACTTTAACATTTCCCTTTCTTTTTACTGTTAGTCGTGGGCAGTAATCTGTAGAGGTTTGCTCCGTGAGGGGCTTCCTAACTTGTGTAGAGATAAGAGGCACTACAGCTTTTTAATTTTGTACTTTCAGCTCTGTTGATGTCCAAAACGGTACGCAGAATTGTAACTCTCTTTCTCTCTCTGTTTCATTTTAGAGTAAAGAAAGCAATGCAGGAGAATACAGAGAAGTAAGTACACACATTTTCAGTTCCTGATTGTCTATGTGTTTGGCAAGATATCACTGGTATCAGTAGCTCCATTTCTTTTCCTTTCTTTTTTCCATTCTCATTCCTTTTGGACTGGAATATGAATCCTATCTAGAGCTTTCACGTGTCTCCTTTTATGTAACGTTTATTGCCATGTATTATGTAGTAAAGTTTATCATAGTCATCGGCAATCAATCACGATTATCGTCATTCACAGGAGTTAGCTATATTTAGTATAAATATTCATGTTTATTGCCTAAGTGTAGTTTATGATTCAGTAGTAAAGGTAGCTTTGCCAAACAGCATTCAACATTTTGGACTCTTATGCCGAGGTCAGTGTATTTACAGTGCGCCACTATTTAGCAGTTCATGGTGTGTGTTAATGCTAACACGTTCAGTAACCTTTTTATGATTTAAAGTAAACAGTTGATGGGGAGTTCATAGTCTCTGATATCTTTAGTGGTCTCAGATAAGAGCGAGCTTTTGATTCTGGCTTCTACACTTTATGATTTTCTTCTAAGACACTAAACTGCCTTATCTCAGAGTTGAAAGGAAGCATAGCAAGATCAACATCTGCTTTTGTGTATCTCAATTATTGGTACCTTTGTCCTTTGTGGTGTTCACAGAGAAACTTGTTGCGGGTCAAGAATATCGAGGTGGTGTCTGGAGGCAAAGGTTATACTGGAGAATGTTGTTGCGCTGTCTGGTAAACAACTGTGCGCTAGCTGTGGGGAAATATATGGCTATAAAACATAGTGGATGGATTTCATTACTATTGCCCATATATAATATGCAAATTATCTTCCAAGCTTCCTTCTGGATTCTGGACCACTTTCATAGCCACATCACATAACAATAAATTAAAGCAACCGCAGATAAGAGTTTCACATTTTTATAGTTAAACAACACCTGAAGCAGAACCATTGCTCTGACTGAATACAGCTTCTTTATAAATCTACTTGGATATTCTAGGAGCTCAAGTGATTCAAGATTTCAAGAAGAAAATAATTGTGGCCAAAGTGTTGGCCAACTCAACTAGCCTTAACACTTTAATTAGAAATCTATAAAGTTCTAGAGTTATAAAGTTCTGTCAGGATCAAGAGATAAATGAGGTTTGGGGTGTTTTGACATTTCGGTTAGCAAGACTTTAAAGCAGTGTTCAGACTCAAAAAGGTCAACTTTGAATGCACATGAAATAACATTTACATCTGAAGCTTATTATTTTGTAAGCTCAACTACTGTTTGGTGTTATATTACCTGTTTTTTTCATCTGACTATTGCTTATTAAGCATCCCTCAGTCTCTGTAAATACTGTAGCTAATACATGGTACCAATCTCAGGCATTTAAGCCTATAAAGCCTATTGAGAAAGTTATATTTTCTAAGACATTAGATTCATGCTGAAATATTAGATTTAAACAGTTTAAACATTAAAAGGCCATCAGGTACTGTTTTCTCTCCATTGAGTATGTCTATGGCATACAACTAAAACTATCTGCTTTTTCAGCTTTGTATAAAGCTTGAAGTCTGTCAAAGTATAAATACGACATGAATAATGATCGTCTAAACAGCGAGCAAGTTTATACGGTTCATTCATTTTTTTGCACCTAAATATCAAGGAGAAATTTAGAACACTAAGGTCATTAAGTGTCTCCGAAACCGAGCTGTTATTCTCTCTTCATATAATAATTGTGATACATTTAAAAACGGCAAACTAAACAGCTCTACTTCATTTTTTTAAAAGTAAGTAAACATAAATACATTTAAATCATCGATTGACAGATGTCTTCTGTGAAGACAGATTAATGAAGGGTCTGGTAAAGGAATAACTGGCTTTAGATGTGTCCACATGGTCACTGTTAGTAGAAGGGAATGTGAGTTATTTTGTTTATCTGCTTGACTTGCCACAGGAAGGAGATCCGATTCAATTGAAATTCAGAAATTTCTGCCAGTTTGTTCATTAAACAAAACACATGTAACTTTCATTGCTTACTATCAAATAACAGGTTGCCATTTCTGGTCAATATTTTAAGCTAATCCTCGCTGTGTTTGAAATATTTGTCATTTGTGTCTCTACTTTCATCTGCCATGTCATCCATTTTAAAAATCACATTAGTGTTGTGTTGTATTGTCTCCCCTTTTATTTCTTCTTTATTACAAATGAGACCTAATAATATACATATATATCAAATAACACATATATATAAATATAAAATAGAATTAGACTATATAACATGCTGTGAGTCAGTTAATGCCTCTTTATTCCCCCTATTATTTTCCTCTGCATTGGCTGCTTATCTGTTGCATCATTTTCCCCAATTCAGTTGTTCTACTTCGTTGTTGTTTGTTTTTGTTCCTTTTCCAGAAAACCCCGGAAAGGCAAGGGGAAAGGTCAAAAGGGAAAGCGAAAGAAAAACCGCGACAAAATGCGGGATTTGTATGTTACCTCAGCCTTCTCCTCCACCCACCTGCACCTGAGTGTTATGCTCTTGGTCATCAGATTAATTTGGGAGGAGATTTGTTATCTCCTTTAATTAACCAAAATCACAATTAATTAGCATTAATCCATGGCAAGTACATACTGAGAACTTACCTTCAATTTCGTTTAAAGAACCAAATAAAAATAAAAATCGCAACGCAGCTACAATCCCCAGCCTAACCTTCTTCACACTTAGGGCCTGATTTGCTAATTGACAAGTACAAAGATATGTAGGGGTGTAAACATCAGGCTTCTACATGAGGAAGTAGAATTTTGATTCTGATCTGATTTGATTAGACCTTTGAATCTACTACAATTCAGATAGTCAGATCATTACACCCCTAGCATGCAGAAACTGGCTTAAGTATACTTTACTGACCAAAAATTGTCCTAGAAAGTCCTCAGCAAATCCAGCTCTGATTGGTAACAAAAGAAATATATTAAGGGACAAGATTGTACAGATTAACAGAGCGCCCTTTGCTTTCTCCAGCTGCATGCTGCTTACAGATAATGATACTAATCCTTTAAGATCTTTGTTGAAATCTTGGCTATTGTTTTCTAAAGGGCATCTTTTTCTGTCTTTTTTTCAAGTCTGTCCTATGTTTTATGTCTTGAATGTTATTTTTCTAGTCTTTTATCAGTGGGCGTTGTTGTTGTTGAGCTTTGATAAGAAGTGAGATCAATTCTTGGTTCGGTTTCAAACCTGTGAGTTCTGTAAATCAACAGTTTGCTCTGAGACATCACTGTGTGTTTCCCTGGTTATGATTGCAGTTAATATCAAAGGCAGATGTTTTTGGGGTTAGTTAAAGAGCAGATAAAGCGTAAAGAGGCAGGGTGATGTTACGAGGACATTTTTTTTTCAATCATATACCACAGATCTTTGCTTTGCACATCTATGTGTTTTGTCAGAAATATTGAAATACACATAATAACTAAATCCCCTACAAAGAATAGCCCACTATAAGCTTATAAGATCTCCTCTCTTTGCTAATCAATTCTGTTGCAGTGACCCATGAGACATTCTTACTGACCTTCTTGTTATAATCTTGAATGAATGAACAAGGTGTTTTAGAGTTATTAAGACTGTAACAGGTTGTACAAAGTCTTATAATACATACAGTATTTTATGTATTAGGAACACTATGTTTGTTTTTCTATAAAAATTGTCTTAGACATTTATTTTGTATTTTGTTTTATTGTGTCAGTAGAAAAAAAAAAAGGTTTACAAAAAGGATCGGAGTTTTCTAAAGAAAGCAGCATATAAAGTAACAACATTAATGTTGTCTGCAAACAAAGGTAGTCAAAGTCCAAGACAAAGCTATGGCAATTTTGAAAAAGCCCAATAGGCAAGTGTGTATTTAAGGGCGCTGTTAGTCTAAGAGCGGATACTTCGTGTATATGAATATAAGCACAGATTTTACTAATTGGAATATAAAGTCAAACATGTAAACATTGAATGTGAAGCTCTATTTTTAACCTTTTTTAAATTCTTGGGATCTCTTACGCAGTCATTTATAGACATGACACTGAAGCCAATTTTCATTAGTCATTCAAAAACAAAGAGAAAATTACAGAATACTTCAACCAATTGAGACCAAATTGTTTTGACCTCCATAAATTAGGCAAATGCTATAAAAATAGCCCTGTGCCTGAAAATTCCCATGTCCGGTCGGGGCAATAATTAAGAAGATTAAGACTTATTAAGATCAACTAGAGCTGTAATGAACCTGCCTGGAACAGGACACAAGTGTATTTTTCACCCACGCAGAGTAATGAAGATGTTTAGAGAGACCAGGGATCCAGGGATCATGGTTATAGACGATTTGCAGAAGATGAGGGTCATCAAGTCTCACACTAACACAGCACATCCATGCCAACAAACTATTTAAAAGGTGTGCCAGAAAAAAAACCTTTCTTTCATCTAATGACAAATATAAGCCCTAGACACAGATGGAGCACTGCATGGAACTGCGTTCTGTGGTCAGATACCGCAAAAATAGAGCTTTTGGGCAACAAACACAAACACTAGAGGTGGGTTTGGTTATAATGAAGGATATTTATACAGAAAAGGCCTTAATCCTGTCTGCTAATTATGGTGGAGGATTTGTGAAGTTATGGGTGTTTTTTTCCTTCAGAGGCACAAGGAACCTTGTTACTTAAAATGTCACCATGAACTGCAAGAGGTATCACTGGATTTTAAATCAAGCCGCATTTACCAAGAAGGTTTAAGTGCACAAAATTGGGTCAGTGGCCACAGAATCAAGTTGTACTCAAAAAGCACTGAAAACCAATGAGGTGAACTCAAGAAAATCAAGCATTATAGAGGTCTACATGCTGTTAAGGTTCCATAAAGAGGTGTTACATAGTGCTTCGTTCAGGGGTAACAATAACTATGACCGGTGGTTTCGTTAAAATGTATAATGTGTGATTGTTTTTATGCAAATGTTAGATTTCTCTATATTTTAGTTGAGCTAATTAACCATAAACAAACATTCCCGCAACCCATGTTCCAAGGGTTCCAATAATTCTGGAGCTGATAATAATAATAATAATAACAATAATAATAATAACAATAATAATAATAATAATAATAATAATAATAATAATAATAATAATAATATATTTTACTTATTTTAACAACCTGGGGTGGTGTTCTATATTTACATTTATGGCATTTGTCAGATGCCCTTATCCAGAACGACTTCCATTCTTATCTCATTTTATAAGGGCCTTCCTCAGGGGCCCAACAGTCTCAGCTTGATGGACCTGGGATTCTAACCGACAACCTTCTGATCTGTAATGACGTTTCTTCCTTTGTGGACTACATTTGCTCCCCTGTTCAGTGGTTACTACAGAATTTATTGTACCTTAACGCAGGGATTATATTGACAGCTCTGACAGGCATTAGCTAAATGCAGAAGCCATGTGCTATGAGTCAAGGCTTGTTTGTCACATGCAAACAGAATCTAACATCTCCATTGCCTTTATAAATTCCCTCCAAAATGTTATACAAACCCAATGCAGATTGCAGATGTTTAGACAACTAGCTAATGAAAGCTTATATTTCCAAACCTTGGCAATATTTGGGTGACTTTCTAGCTAGTATTGGAGTGACTGCTCAAGGGGATAGGTAGACTAACCACATGGCAACAAACTCCAGGGTTCTCAGAACCTCAAGCATATGAAATCCCATGGATGCCACCAATGAAGAATTCCAAAAACCATACCATTTATAATTTCTTGTACAGAAATGTATAGCAGCTTCTGCCACCTTCTAGATTTGGTTTCTAAATTGGTTCCTGGAAACACTTGGTTCTTGGTTCCTTATGCATGCTAAACATGGCAGATGTTGATAATTCCGTACACACACAAATGAGTACAATCACATCAATCTTCAGGTTCTTCCACCTGCTCTGAGACACAAGCCTTGTCCTGATATTTCAGGCAATGGTGTGACAGGCATAAGAAGAAAAAACCGTGGAAGTAGGCTCAAGTGGCACAACAGTGATCATCACTGAGCTAGATGAACTAGGCACTTCAGTCAACCATAATCTTCCAAGCACCTGGTGTGGGGAATGTCCCTTATGCCAGTGATTCCGTAAAGCACTCAGAGGAAAACTATTGGCCCACTGGGTGACAGAAATCATCACCACGGCCTACAAACTGACTGAACATTCAGCCCCGTACTGTGATTTGCCTTTCAATTCCATGAGGGGTTTTCCACCCTCATGGGCACTACCTAGAGCCATGCCACTCCTGGAGCTCTGCATTGAAGCTACCTGGGCATCACTACTTAGCCTTTTGAACACCTTTTCAGGTAAGTCAGGATTTTTGTGTCAGGGATTATCCAGATGTTAAACACAATACCTGATGGTTAGAAAGGGTGAAATGGAAAGCTAGGTGCAGATATAACTGGGGTTTCTATGAACACTGGATATTCAACAGGTACGATTTTGTGAAATTACAATTTAATCATCTCTACATAATAATTCATTGGCATTACATCCAGTGATGTTTACTTTGATTATATTATATTATATTATATTATATTATATTATATTATATTATATTATATTATATTATATTATATTATATTATATTATATTATATTATATTATATTATAAGAGCTGTCTGTGTAAGAGCTAGTTACATGTGCTATATAAACAATTACAAATTCTTATCATTATAATTTCATAAAAAATGCTAATCATTACTGTGGAATAACTTAAAAATCCCCCAAATATCCGCCACTGTTGCCATTACCAATGACAGCAAGTAGCTCATGACTCCACAGAGGGTAATATTACCAGCCTTCCCTACTACGACTTCCCTTAACCTAGAAATGGTGGAAATGCTCGCTTCCAAACATTTGTTTTGCAAGTTATTTTAATGGTAAATCTCTATCAGGGATCAATAAATATTTGGATGAGATCACATTCGCTGCCCTATTTGGTTACCTGCTCTTTATTGAGCCACAGTTATATCTGTAACGAATGTTTTATCATCTTACATCAAGCTTTAGCTTTCAAAATACATAGGAAGTCAATGTAAGAGTTCAATTGTACAAAGATATTTCAGCGAGATTGTTGTGTGTCATGAACAAAAGTCTTGAAAAATAACGGTAACATTTATATACCATACAACACCAACATGGCCAGACAGTTCCTTAAAGATACAGGCAACATAAACATAGAGAATTAAATAAGCAATGTTGTGTCGATCCTGATGAAACTCCATTCAGTTATTATTACTTCTTTATAGAGTTTTACAACTTTGTTAGGATTTGTGGAATCACGTCAGTCAAGTTCAAGAACAGTTTTAAATTAAATTAATTGTGTTATTAGTAATAATCCTGGATCATGCTTGTCTTGTTTTGTGTTTTGGTCTCTGCAGTTGCGTTTATGGCTAGATATTTTATTGCTGGATTAATTTACCTTACAATGAGGTTAAAACCGTAATGTATACATTTTTTGAAAATGGTGAGCACTTATGCAAAAGTTAAGTGGTTAAGGCATTGGATTACAGATCAGAGGGTTGTGAGTTTGAATCCCATCTTTGCTACCACTGCTGGGCCTCTGAGCAAGACCCTTACTCCTCAGTTGTATAAAATAAGGTTAAAAGAATAATATAAGTTGCTCTGGATAAGGGTTTCATTCATAAGGGTTGTATTAGCTACCAGTTACTATCGTAAACAACAGGAATAACCAGAAGAAAATCATGCAAGTTTCCCCTTTCTGTTAGAAAACTAGACAGGAGGAGAATTCACCAATCCTATATTATGTTATTTAATTAATTTGCAATGGAATTGTCATATAGGTATTTTAATACTACATTAACATAAACCTGGTTGAGTATTAAATAAACTTCTGCTATCACCGCTTTTCCTATTGTCTAGCATCCACACAAAAGTCATGAGCACCTCAGGCTTATCAGTGGAATTGTACAGAGCACGTGGTTTATATATTTGATATATTTTCTTAAGACAATTTACTGTACAGAACCACAGAGTGGAATAAAAATCAGCTATTCTTCAATGTTTTTTTTTAATTATTATTATTTTGTGATTTATGTATTTATGTCAAGCATTGCCAGATTTTAAGTAGAGATAGAGGGGAGATGTCCAATGGAAATGTGTGTCTGGTGATAGATACGTGGTTACTGTGGTTACACGTCTCACACCTCAGCAGGGCTTGCAGGTGCATGCTACGCTGTGCCTAACGTCTCCAAATCCCACTGTGCACACTCAGGTGGGCCGTCCCCATGGCTACCCCGAGACTCGGCTCAACATAATTCACTGCTTGCTGATTTTTCCTGTTCAAAAAAAACTCACCCAAGCATCTTTATGTGTTGGGAGCAAGTTATAATATGCATCTCATTGACTGATTTGATTTAAATATGAAAATATTATTTTAATATTACTTAAGTCATTTCTTCTCTTTTATTTCTCTTCCTGTCCCTCGCCTGTCTCTGTCCTCAGTACTCATTGTAAACCCTGCTGCAGTACATGTTCTGACAGGAAAAAAAGGCTATACATTCAGGACCCTGAAACATGCCAGTGTACCTGCAAACACTCGGAGGCTGACTGCAAGCAAAAGCAGCTCGAGCTCAATGAGAGGACTTGCAGGTGAGGAAGTGGACGTGTGAAGCGTGTGAATGTGTGAAGTTGGATTCATCTGTTTTTTAATCCCGTTTTATCCTACCTCTGTTTTAGATGTGACAAGCCAAGGAGATGAAGAGTGATCAGCCTATATGTGCTTTTTTTTTCCTGAATTAAGGCATAAACACTAATAATTAATAGCACCGCACTTTGAACCTTCAATATAGATCTGTCAAACCCTGGACTCTTGAAGCATTCCCCTCGAATGACAGAGAGTGAGTGAGCGAGTGTGAGCGAGCAAGTCTTCCCCGTGTAAATATCACCGTAAATGTGTATATTGAGTAAAGATTTGAGTGAAGACTGAAAAGAACAGTACAAGTAGAATTGCTGCTATATTGCTGCCAGAGACGGTTGGCCGTGTCAGTGCTTTTGGCTACACATACGAATACTCACTGATGCAGCATATCACTGGATTAGCCATGTTTCCATATCCATTCATATGAACATTGACAAACAACAACGGATAGACACCTTTTAATGGGACTGAAAATGAACCGTACGTGAAAGAAGACTGGAGTTTGTCAGGACTGGCCTCTGGAAAGATAACTGAACAGTTCTGCCAGAATACGATATCCAGCGTAACTCGTCTCGTCGATGAATGGCACAAGAAACGTAGAAAAAAAAAAACAACAAACAACAGATCTTGTTTTATCTGCTTTTTCTTTTTTTTTAAGGCATGCCACTTATTCTATATGGAGATCACTTTGCCTTGATTCTGTGACTTGACTTCATTCTCTACTGAACGACAGATGACTACTTGAGATTTATGGTCACTTATTTCTTTAAAATTGTGTGTATCTTTATTTTTTTTTTCTGTCATTCAGCTTACAATCACAAAATGGAGAATGCAAACACACAAGGTCATTCGAATGTTTATTAATATCCATTTTATCACACGACCCCTCAAGTCCATAATTTATATTTTCAGTATTCTTACTGTCCATATTTAATTGGTTCTATTTATGTGCAGTGTTATATTCTGATCTCTTTCTAATCATTGTTATCGTCGATCTGACGATCCGAAGAAAGCGAGTACATTCCCTCAGCTGATCATTTCTGTCTTTTCAGTTTGCCTCAAAAATGTTTTTCTCTGCATATATAAGGGTTGTGCGCTTTCTAAAAAAAAAAGCTAGGTGTGTGTGTGTGTGTGTGCGTGTTTGTGTGTGTGTGTGTGTGTGTGTGTGTGTGAGAGAGAGAGATTGAGGCAGTGTGTAGTATTAGAGACAGGGAAACTAAACTAGACTTGTGAGTGTGTTTTGAAGGCTCTTTACCTATAACAATAAAATCTAGCCAAAAGAAATCTTAGGCTACCAAACACCTGCTACTTTTTATTTTATTTTATTGTTGTCATGTAGAAAAGGTTGCCAAGTTTAGTTTATTTACATTCTCAGTTATTTATTTACTCCCTGTACATATGTCTAGATTTAAGGTCTTTTTTTTTGTGTTTGTGTAATGTAGTAAAGTATATTTATTTTCAAATTATATTACTTTTTTTTCTATAAAATGTTTGAAAATCTGTGCTTTTCTCTGATCATTGTGTTTTATGGTACAATTCCATTAAAACATACTTTATACTCTATAAAATTAAATTAAATCGTAGTCTGGGGCAATTTTCAAATATTAACTTCAAGTTAATGTGTCAAAAGAATCATGTCTTTCAAAGAAACGAAGAAAAACAAATATTCTAGTTTTCACCATAATAATTAATCAGTAATTAAATGATTTGAACATGATGGGGGGGGGGGGGGGGGTCTTCTTTAAAGGTTTCGTAGGGTGAATACACGTTTTTAGCTTCTTGGTTTTATTGACAATTACTATATAAAATTTGAGAATTTAGCCAAAAATCCGGGGGGGGGGCCTGGCTGGCTTAGTGGTTAGCACGTTCTCCTCACACCTCCAGGGTTGGGGGATCGATTCCCGCCTCCACCTTGTGAATGAGAGTGAATGAGAGTGTGTGTGTGTGCCCTGTGATGGGTTGGCACTCCCTCCAGGGTGTGTCCTGCTTTGATGCCCGATGACGCCTCAGATAGGCACAGGCTCCCCGTGACCCGAGGTAGTTCGGATAAGCGGTAGAAGATGAGTGAGTGCGAGCCAAAAATCAGTTCAAAAATGACAATTTAATAGACATCTAATTTCAGACCCATGAGAACATGTTCCTCCACACAGTGAGGGATGAGAAAAAATATTTGGCAATATTTAGAGCTTTCAACAAATTAACGAATCAAATACTGTACTTCGAATTCAACACACACACACAAAAAAATCATTGTTTTGCAATGACTACCTGATTCACGGGAAACATGTGGTCTATGTTGCTGAGAGCAGTCCACAAAAACTTTTTTTTTTTTTTTACATATACTTTGCTTAGTGCATTTAAATCAAACCTTGGTGTGTGTTCATTTATGGTCCATTTTGTTTAGGCAGGTCAAAACACAACAATTGCACTTGTTTTACAGACCGAAACAACTGGACCAAGTCTGGCTCTTGTTTCAAGTGAACTCTAGTGCGGTCAACTGCAGTAAAAAAAGTAAGCTGATCCTGAATCGACCCAACTGCGGGAACTTAACCATTCATGTATTTTGGGTTGCAGGTAGCATTTTCCTGCATACACGAGCTGCTAAACTGAGCCGTGAGGTGTAAACTGAGCCGTAGGACAGAGCTGAAGTGCTGCAGAAATGTAATATGTTCTGGATATTCGGACCAAACAAAAATAGCCTTCAAGAAGATGAAGTTTGTTTATTTTTCATTAAAGTAAAAAGATTTAAGAGTATGCTTTCAGACTTACATACTGTACATGCTCCTCAGCAGATGTTGTTCTTTGCTTTTTGGTTTGGAAACCGAAGGAAAACAAATCAAACATTTAGGTTTTGCTCTGATTCTGACAAGATAGCAAGACAAAAATTTGTGAAAGCAAATGTAATTTAGGAGCAACTGTGCTATGGGGAAGTGAACTAGGTTACGCTGACCCTCTGAGACGTTTATGAAAAATTATGAAATAATACATGCATAAGTGCTAAAAACCTTGGATCTATTATATTTCACTCATTATACTGTAAGTGCTTTCTTTTATGGAGTGGCAATAATTCAGATGAACAACATTTTGGAACAGGGATTACACTGAGAACTTTTATGGTCTTTCATATGTAAGCGGAAGACAATATTTTGTTAATCATATCTTAAGCAACCATAATCTAATTCATGTATTTTCATGTCCAGTCCTGGAAAACTTCTGATTTGCACAATTCAATGTTTCCCATGCTCTCAATTACACCTGATCCGATATACAGAGAGCTTGGCAATACGTTCATAAGCTGTATCAGGTGTTCATAAAGAAGAGTAAACTCGGCAGGGCAGTTTCATATAGTTAACTGTGGTGAACAAGGCCCTGAACCCTCACCTGAATCATCTGACAAATGCGGTTCTCATGAGTCAGATGGTGAATTAGTTTCTCAGGTCTGTCTAATATTAACAATAGAACAAAATAAATACAAAATAATTAGTTGCAGACTATGAATTCTGGCTTTCCAGACCAAAACCTTAATGACAAGAGGGAAATTCAACTATTATAGCAGCACAGAGAGCTGCTACTGCTGGGCCCCTGAGCAAGGCCCTTAACCCTCAATTGCTTAGTTGTATAAAATAAGATAAAATGTCAATCGCTGTGGAAAAAGGCATCTGCTAAATGCTGGAAATGTAAATGTAAATCTATAAGCATACTAAAGTAATTTTAAATGAATAAGAAAAAAACATTGAAGGAAGGTGAAAGAAAATTCATTCATTCATTCACTTTCTACCGCTTATCCGAACTACCTCGGGTCACGGGGAGCCTGTGCCTATCTCAGGCATCATCGGGCATCAAGGCAGGATACACCCTGGACGGAGTGCCAACCCATCACAGGGCACACACACACTCTCATTCACTCACACACTACAGACAATTTTCCAGAGATGCCAATCAACCTACCATGCATGTCTTTGGACCAGGGAGGAAACCGGAGTACCCGGAGGAAACCCCCGAGGCACGGGGAGAACATGCAAACTCCACACACACAAGGCAGAGGCGGGAATCGAACCCCCAACCCTGGAGGTGTGAGGCGAACGTGCTAACCACTAAGCCACCGTGACCCCCCTTGTGAAAGAAAATGGAAAATAAATAAAAGTAAAGTGTTACATTGACATTCATGGCATTTGGCAGACTTCTTATCCAGAGCAACATACATTTTTATCTCATTTTATACAACTGAGCAATTGAGGGTTAAGGGCCTTGCTCAGGGGCCCAGCAGTGGTAGTTTGGTAGACCTGGGGTTTTGAATTCACAACCTTACGATCTATAGTCCAACACCTTAACCACTGAGCTATGAATCATATGGATATGGAATTTTTACATTTACATTTACAGCATTTAGCAGACACTCTTATCCAGAGTGACTTACATTGTCTTATTTCAGTTTATACACCTGAGCAATTGAGGGTTAAGGGCCTTGCTCAGGGGCCCTGCAGTGGCAACTTGGTGGACCTGGGATTCGAACCAATGACCTTCCGATCAGTAGTCGAACACCTTAACCACTGAGCTACCACATCCCCCAATTTAAATGAATTTGTCAAGTCAGCCAATAAGGATAATGCTCATTAAATTGGATCATTGCAAAATGGTCACAGCACAGAAATGAGCCCTTGGTGCTGACAAACTTCTGTTCCCCTCATTTCTACAGCAGAGCTGAATGTGTTCTCTTCATGAGGAGCGCCGCTGTTTATCCAGTAGTGCATGGAAATATTTTCTACTGACTTTAACTTGGACTTCTTTTCCCAAACTGATCATTTTCCAATTTTCTTTTTTTACTTAAGTAGCACAGCACATCCCAGACACTAGCTAACATTACAAGATGCTACCAAGCCGACACATTCTTATCTTTTCTCACGCTGACTATTGTAAAGTTTTGTTTTTCTGAAGTACTGAAAAGAAGCTAGGGGGCACGGCGGCTTAGTGGTTAGCATGTTCGCCTCACACCTCCAGGGTTGGGGGTTTGATTCCCGCCTCCGCCTTGTGTGTGTGGAGTTTGCATGTTCTCCCCGTGCCTCGGGGGTTTCCTCTGGGTACTACGGTTTCCTCCCACGGTCCAAAGACATGCATGGTAGGTTGATTGGCATCTCTGGAAAATTATCTGTAGTGTGTGTGTGAGTGAATGAGAGTGTGTGTGTGCCCTGCGATGGGTTGGCACTCCGTCCAGGGTGTATCCTGCCTTGATGCCCGATGACGCCTGAGATAGGCACAGGCTCCCCGTGACCCGAGGTAGTTCAGATAAGCGGTAGAAGATGAATGAATGAATGAAAAGAAGCTTACAACTTTTTCTTTACAAGTTGCAGTTAGTGTACTAACACACCAGAGAATGACAGCCTCTTTACCTGAGCTGGATAGAAGTCTTATTGACTGTCCAGAGGGTCAACTGTGTTTAGGATAGAAAGCATTTAGAGAAATTAATTCCAGAACACAACCAGAAACAAAACAAATAGGGTGTACTTAGAAACTTAGTTTATAGAGCTATAGAGCTACTATAGAGCAGAAGTGTGTGTGGGTTTGTATAATGCATAGCTCTTACTCTGCCAAAAGTCTTTGAAGAAGTATGTGCCAATAGTCTCTACAATCCCGACTGTTAATAAGGCTTAAAATCAGTTTGTCAGGACTTGGCAGTGTTTATTTTGCAACAAGTATTTTTACTCTTTTTAGAAGTCCACTCATTGTGGATTAGAGACCATGTTTGAAGTGATTTGACCATGTGAACTATTTGACAGCAGTAACTTTCCCCTACCTGTGCTATAAAATGTAATCCAACCTCTCTCCCTCCATCCCCAGAAAAAAAGCCCTGGTTTAAAGACTCACTCATTGGTTAAATACACAAGGAATGCTGTAAGTGATTTAATCTGAGATTAAGGGAGGAATTTGCTGAAGGCTGATATAGGCATTCTAAAATGACTTAATGCAAGTCTAATGCCACCTCATTCATTAGTTAAATTTATCGTGAATTAAAATATCATAGATGTCATTTCAAATAAATAAATAAATAATTACATTTTCTTTATAGGGCAGCATGGGATGTACTGGTTAGAATTGCCACCTCATATCTCATTGGTCCCCATAATCAACCATGAACTTGGGTTTCTGGCTGTAAAAGATTTGCATATTCTGCAAAATGAAAAACTAAAATCTATAATACATTAAAAGCTCAAATCTGTAATATTTTACTCATCCTTTTTGTTCAATTTCACTTTTCTTTTTTCTCTACTCATTAAGACCTATTGCCACAACCACTTCAGTGTACAGTTCGGCAAAATCCTGTACACCGTGTGTCTTTGGTTGGACATACACTATTTAAGCCAACCCTACATTACCTTAAACTCCTAGAACTCCTGGAACTGAGGCCAGGTTGAGAATCGTAAACCCTTGGGACTGGTGTTGCCCAAAATGAACAGTGAATACAGACATAATCTCTCTCAAACTAATTGATTTTGGCGCTGAAGCCACACACTGTACTGTGTGCCTTGTGCTTGATCGAAATGCACATTGGTAGCACGTTCATTCATGCATCCAGAAAACAAACCAACAATTGAACCATACGACTCAAATCTGTCTCTTGTTACATTCATTAAGGAGTTGGACACAGCAACCCACATAAACATAATCTAATACTAATAATCAGAGTTAAAGTGCCAAAGTGTTTAAACAAATTTATTCACTAGCCTCAAGGTACAGTGTTATATTTAGTATAATATCTACAAATCTGGTCATAAATTACATTTGAAGTACCTTTTTACAGTCGTTGTATTGTGTGTTCCCTGGAAAACTCCCAAAATATCTTCATTACAATTGATTGAAACATTTATTGCCCCGAAGGGAATTTGTTTTGCACTCAAGCAGGCCACATTAACATCCAACAACATTACAAACATAGAAGACACAAAAAAACAAAACATAAACAACACAAACACAGCAATGATAGTGACATACAATAATCAGTCCAATATCTAAACATGAATCGATAGCTAAAAATTCTATGTGCCTATGTCTGATCTGTTCAGTAACTGAATGCTCCTCGGTACATTTACATTTACATTTACATTTACATTTACAGCATTTGGCAGACGCCCTTATCCAGAGCGACGTACATAAGTGCTTAAATCTCTAACATTGAATACATTAATGCTGGCTCACTAAGTTACATACTTAAGATACCATGTGTTTAAAACTTTTGTTCAAAGTTACAATGAAAAAGTGTCAAAGGTGTTTGTTTTTTTTGTTTTTTTTTAAAATGCGAAAGATAATGAAAGAAGTGCTAGTTGAAGTGTTCCTGAATAAGTAGGTCTTCAACCGCCGCTTGAAAATATCCAGTGACTCAGCTGTTCGGACCTCTAGGGGAAGTTCATTCCACCACTTTGGTGCCAGAACAGAGAAGAGTCATGTAGTATACTTGCCTCTTACCCTGAGAGATGGTGGAACCAGTCGAGCAGTGCTGGTAGATCGGAGGGTGCGGGGTGCAGTGTGAGGAGTGATGAGGGCTTTGAGGTAAGAGGGAGCTGGTCCATTTTTGGCTTTGTAGGCCAGCATCAGTGTTTTGAATCTGATGCGTGCAGCTACCGGAAGCCAGTGGAGGGATCGCAGCAGCGGGGTGGTATGAGAGAACTTTGGCAGGTTGAAAACAAGCCGGGCAGCTGCATTTTGGATCATTTGCAGAGGACGGATTGCGTTCATAGGTAGACCTGCCAGCAGTGCATTGCAGTAATCCAGTCTAGAAATGATGTACAAATGATGTAATGGCACGTTTAGTTTTTGTTGGTGGCATTCGAAATCTACATCCAGATGGGAGTAAGGAGAACTCTAGGAAAAGTGGGTGGGATGGATCATCTAGTATCCTCAATGCCAGATTGAGGGTATACTGATCTGTAAGATTGGAGATGCTTTTAACATCGGATTCAGTCATTTTTCTGCCCATTTTAGTCACCTTATCCAGCATATTCCTGTTCTGGACAGAAAGAACCCCCCCCCCAGCACTGGATGGCGAAAAATAAATAAATAAAAAATAGCCTCTTCTTGTACTGTAAGAGGCTATTTTTTATTTTATGCTAATTTATTTTATTAGCATTCCCCTACTATAATCCCACTGAATGGTATGGTTTTTGGCATATCAATCAACCACTGAAAAGACAGTAAAGAAATCATACTGCACTTTCAGTAGTGGGTCAAAATATTCCTACCACCAGCACTGATGGATTGATGTTTGATTGATGGCAAAATTGTAGTTATGACAACAATCAAGCTCATACCATGCATTTCAGTTGTAGCATGGGATGTAGTAAGCTACCAGAAGGGTTATTAATTCCCTTCAGGGGTAAGACACCAGAGTATGAAATAAAAAATTTTCAGACATGGAAACAGTATCTTCTCACAAATTACTGTCCTGTTCTGTATCAGACTAGACGAACCATTTACAAAAACCCAGACACTGATGCAATACTGCACTGTATCCCGACAGCTATTGCAAACTCTCTCAGTCCATACTGTATTAATATTAAGTTACTACTATAGGCTTCCTCTCAGCTCAAACCAGACTGGTCATTTTCCTCTCCTTACAGGGTGTTTTTCTGTGTTGTGTGTGTGAAAGAAGATAAAAAAGTTGATGAAGGTTAAATAAAAGCAGCTTACCAACATCTATGCCATCTATGGTTAAAGACAGAGGTCATTTTTTCCCCTATTCGGATTTATAATGCCCCAAAAGCACAATCAATCCACTCCAGGTCCTAATATTAGTCTATTGTATCAGACATTCAGGCTGATATTCACATAGCAATGACTGTGCCATGATGCTAGAGCTATTATTTTATAGAGAGGTGTTATGACAGTAAGAAGAAATTGTGTAATAAAAAAAATAATAAATAAATCAGTGTAAGAAATATCAGGTTAAGAAATATTAACCAATATTCTGGAACAAATAGTTTCTATCCTACCGTAGATTATATTCTGAGAGAGATAATAAGACTTTATTTCAGATCATTTAAGGTGAGCTGAAGCTGTCTTCCTGAATAAACCTGAAAACAGTAATGCAGTTCCTAAAATTGCAACAAGATTATAGACTTCTCCATTGGTGGGTGTTAGAATATAGCTTTAGAAACAGATTGTAGAGCTTTCCATTTCAGTCTAGACATCACAATCATGGCTTATCATATTTTCTTGTTTCTTTTTTTGACTCCTGAACCTAAAATATATGACATAAGTGACTTAAAAGCTGTGCAGAATCAGAACATCTTCAGTAAGTACCAAAACAGAATTTCCTGGTCTGAATTACATTCATTGAATTACATTCAGACCTAGAAACAATGAGACAGGGAAGGAAAACATATTAAAAAACACATGGCAGCGGTAAAATGCTACAAGAAACAAAGAAGAATGTACCCCGTCTGAGCCCATGCAATAAGGGTGCACCAAGCTCAGTGCACAAATCCCCATGTTTGTTATTGTCCATTCAATCTACTACCCATGACCACTCATCCCTGCAACATCCCTCAACCCTATTTCTGTAGTTGAACAACAAGCTATGGAGGAGTACATTCAGGTGTCACTCCAAGAGGGGTACATCTATCCATTCACATTTATTGCTTCTGCCTTTTTAGTGGAGAAAGGGGAGGTGGCATTAGACTATTTATTACCCTTTGACTCTATGGTTTCTGCAGTTCTTGGGCAGCTACGTTCTGCCAAGATTTTCATGAAGCTGGAGTTTGTTCCTGGGCTACATCCTCAGCCCGGTCAGGGTCACCATGGATTTGGTCAAGATTAATGATGCCCTCAATGCTGAGAAATACACACAGATACTTATCCATCATGCAGTACCAGCAGGGAGAGCTTCTGAAAGCATTCTTACTTGATATGCTGATCACCTGACCTAAGCCTGTTTTGTCAATCTGTCAATCTGTCTTTGCTAAACAATTTGGATGCATTTGCCTGCCTTTTAATAAAACACCTAATTGGAATGGCATCAATCTCAGCCTTTGTTTAATTGCAAAAACAGACTAGAGGCAGGTATAATCAAGAACAAGTCAAGTCAAGTCAAGTCACTTTTATTGTCACATCACCGCAGCACATGTGCCTTGGTGAGTGAAATTCTTAGGAGCAAACTCCAGAAATTGCAGAACAGTTATACAGATTTACGGGTAAAGATATAAATAATGAGTTGACGTGAAAATGTGCAATTTGCTCATACAGTACATATAGTTAGTGCAATATGTGTGTACAATATGTACAATTAACAAACAATGAAATCCACAGGTTAAATGTGCAGTATGCTCATACATATAGCCGGTACAATGTGTGTACAATATGTACAATTAACAGATAATGGAATCAGCAAATGAACATGTGCAATATGCTCATACGTGTCAGTACACACAATGTACTATTGGGCATCCTTACAGTAGCACTACACATTATATGCAGTATGTACTTATATATGTATATGTGTAAATATATGTAAATATACTATATATATATATATATAATATATAAAATATATAAAATACTATAAGGTGCAAAACAGATACAGGTACAGAAGTGACATGGATGTGCATCAGATAGTATCTAGTGGTAACAGATGGATTATGGCATTAAATGCAGTGTGTATGTATAGTCCAGTGTGTCTAGCGCAGTGTGTATGTATAGTCCAGTGTGTCTAGTGCAGTGTGTATGTATAGTCCAGTGTGTCTAGCGCAGTGTGTATGTATAGTCCAGTGTGTCTAGTGCAGTGTGAATGTATAGTCCAGTGTGTCTAGTGCAGTGTGAATGTATAGTCCAGTGTGTCTAGTGCAGTGTGTATGTATAGTCCAGTGTGTCTAGTGCAGTGTGAATGTATAGTCCAGTGTGTCTAGCGCAGTGTGTATGTATAGTCCAGTGTGTCTAGTGCAGTGTGTATGTATAGTCCAGTGTGTCTAGTGCAGTGTGTATGTATAGTCCAGTGTGTCTAGCGCAGTGTGTATGTATAGTCCAGTGTGTCTAGCGCAGTGTGTATGTATAGTCCAGTGTGTCTAGTGCAGTGTGTATGTATAGTCCAGTGTGTCTAGTGCAGTGTGTATGTATAGTCCAGTGTGTCCAGTGTGTCTAGTGCAGTGTGTATGTATAGTCCAGTGTGTCTAGTGCAGTGTGTATGTATAGTCCAGTGTGTCTAGTGCAGTGTGTATGTATAGTCCAGTGTGTCTAGTGCAGTGTGTATGTATAGTCCAGTGTGTCTAGTGCAGTGTGTATGTATAGTCCAGTGTGTCTAGTGCAGTGTGTATGTATAGTCCAGTGTGTCTAGTGCAGTGTGTATGTATAGTCCAGTGTGTCTAGCGCAGTGTGTATGTATAGTCCAGTGTGTCTAGTGCAGTGTGAATGTATAGTCCAGTGTGTCTAGTGCAGTGTGTATGTATAGTCCAGTGTGTCTAGTGCAGTGTGTATGTATAGTCCAGTGTGTCTAGCGCAGTGTGAATGTATAGTCCAGTGTGTCTAGCGCAGTGTGTATGTATAGTCCAGTGTGTCTAGTGCAGTGTGTATGTATAGTCCAGTGTGTCTAGTGCAGTGTGTATGTATAGTCCAGTGTGTCTAGTGCAGTGTGTATGTATAGTCCAGTGTGTCTAGTGCAGTGTGTATGTATAGTCCAGTGTGTCTAGTGCAGTGTGTATGTATAGTCCAGTGTGTCTAGTGCAGTGTGTATGTATAGTCCAGTGTGTCTAGTGCAGTGTGTATGTATAGTCCAGTGTGTCTAGTGCAGTGTGTATGTATAGTCCAGTGTGTCTAGTGCAGTGTGTATGTATAGTCCAGTGTGTCTAGTGCAGTGTGTATGTATAGTCCAGTGTGTCTAGTGCAGTGTGTATGTATAGTCCAGTGTGTCTAGTGCAGTGTGTATGTATAGTCCAGTGTGTCTAGTGCAGTGTGTATGTATAGTCCAGTGTGTCTAGTGCAGTGTGAATGTATAGTCCAGTGTGTCTAGTGCAGTGTGTATGTATAGTCCAGTGTGTCTAGTGCAGTGTGTATGTATAGTCCAGTGTGTCTAGCGCAGTGTGTATGTATAGTCCAGTGTGTCTAGTGCAGTGTGTATGTATAGTCCAGTGTGTCTAGCGCAGTGTGTATGTATAGTCCAGTGTGTCTAGTACAGTGTGTATGTATAGTCCAGTGTGTCTAGCGCAGTGTGTATGTATAGTCCAGTGTGTCTAGTGCAGTGTGTATGTATAGTCCAGTGTGTCTAGTGCAGTGTGTATGTATAGTCCAGTGTGTCTAGTGCAGTGTGTATGTATAGTCCAGTGTGTCTAGTGCAGTGCGTATGTATAGTCCAGTGTGTCTAGTGCAGTGTGTATGTATAGCCCAGTGTGGATAGTCCGAAGTTAAGGAACAGCTAAACAACACAAACTAAAAAAATGTATTGATTGATTGATTGATTAATAAATAAATAAATAAATAAATAAATAAATAAATAAATAGATAGATAGATAGATAGATAGATAGATAGATAGATAGATAGATAGATAGATAAATAAATAAATAAATGCCAATCAACCTGCCTTTCCCCAGATTCGAACACTTCTTCCATTATCAGATTTTCTTTTTTATTTTAATGTTTTTGAATTTGTGACCTATGCTCCATGACCATGACTGCTAGTCGCACAGCCACCAAGTAAGAAAAAAGTGAAGTCTATTTCATCTAAGTGTATGAAAATTAGGGCATAGTGTATGACAGCCCATTTTCTTTACTCGAAAACCATCTGTTGCAAAAAAAACATAACCTTTGCTCCTTTCACCTCAGACCACCCTCTACTCTCTGCCACACATAACTGCAATATTTCTGAAGCTGTATGAAAGGCATTCCAGCTGAAGGAAACATGTCATGATGTTCCTGAATACGTGTCACCAGCAAATATCTCTTCCAATTTTTCTTCTTTTGAAAATGTTTTAGGATGATTTTTAATTTAGTAAAAATAAATGGCACAGTGGTAAACAGAATACTGTAGTTATTCAGCTGTTGAACGGTATTTTATCATATATATCAGGTATATTGCTTTGATAAATCTTTGTGTGTGCGCATGCCTGAAATAGTGCTTGTGGGGTTTTTTTTTATATGTCCTTGTTTATTTCCCCTTAGTCATAAATCACAGCACAAGGGGAAGCGAGAGCAAGGGTGAGCTGAGTAAGGCTAATCCTAGAGACTGTGAACCCAGTTCAAAAAAATCTAATAACTACATGTATTACATCACATACAGTCATTAAAATAGCATACTGTATGTAGTCTAAAGAGCTGACCTAACCAAAGAATTTAGACAAAAACTGACAAGACATATAGCTGTTTTTTTTTTTGTTGTTTTTTTTTATTGCAAAAAAAATACTTAACATTGAGTTACAGTACATTCTTTTTGAAAATATTAATTAAAGGAATTCATGAATATAATACTCTAGAATGGCTTAGTGGTTAGCACGTTTGCCTCACACCTCCAGGGTCGGGGTTCGATTCCTGCCTCAGTCTTGTGTGTGTGGAGTTTGCATGTTCTCCCCGTGCCTCGGGGGTTTCCTCCGGGTACTCCGGTTTCCTCCCCTGGTCCAAAGACATGCATGGTAGGTTGATTGGCATCTCTGGAAAATTGTCTGTAGTGTGTGAGTGTGTGAGTGAATGAGAGTGTGTGTGTGTGCCCTGTGATGGGTTGGCACTCCGTCCAGGGTGTATCCTGCCTTGATGCCCGATGACGCCTGAGATAGGCACAGGCTCCCCGTGACCCGAGGTAGTTCGGATAAGCGGTAGAAGATGAATGAATGAATGAATGAATGAAAGTTGCATCCACTGCTTCAACTTTTACAACATGAAAGAAATGTCATCTGACTCTTTATTCTGATTATTCGATTAATGTGATAATTATATCTAGGACTAAGTGAAGAAAAAAAGGCCTATGTTTGAGCAGGACAGGCGTTAATAAAGTCTCATGCAGAGCAAGAGAGATCTTGGCAATAGAGCACTAGAGTCTAATATTACAGGCAAACATGGTTATCATGGGAATATCCTAAATCTTTAACAATACAAACAGACAAAGGTCACATTGAAACACACAGGAATATCAAACACAAAAACAAGACTTTGACCTAATGAGACAAGAATGAATGTCAAGAAGTCACAAACACATGGAATATATAAAACTAAAGTGAATCTGGTCAAATCTATAATCTATAGCTGGTGTGACTAACATTTTAGACCATAGGTTGTTGTAATAAAGGAAAGCCCCATTACATGTCAGATGTTTCCAAGTGAACATCAAGGTCCTGGAGACATTTACCACAGGTGATGTCATAACCAGGGCTGTTAGTGGAATCCACATACCTCCAGTTTTAGAGCCATAATTTCTACCACGTGTGGCAACAAAGGTCTTGGATTGGCATGAGTCAGATCAGACCCATGTGATGTCTGTGGTAAAATCAGTCCACAAAAGCTCCTGAAAATTAAGGGTTAGCCTTCTACAAAGACAGATGCAAGACAGGCATTAATGAAGGCTATGCAAACCTAATCTCAGCATTTCCTGGTGGCATTTGGGTTCTACTCTCAAGTCTGCAGTAATAAATGACACCTCCACCCTTCCTTCATCGCTTGACGGGCAAAAAATTGAAAGTTTCTATTAGTGTAACACAAAATCAACAAGGAAAGTTGTTGACTTGTTTGCAGTAAACTGACAGGCTTTTTGACAAACTTTCAATAAAATGGCCAGTGAATATTTTTATATTAATGATATTAACTTATTTTTTTTATATTTTATATTAGAATATGAATTCAATCCTTATTCATTATTTATTTATTAATAAAGTCAGTCATTCAGTTATCTTTATTAACCACTGTATTTAAGCCATAGACTTAGTGGCTCTAAAACCTCAGAAACAAATCTAAAGTAAATCGGTAATAAACATGACTAACAGCTCAAACCTGAACATTCATTCATTCATTCATTCATTCATTCATCTTCTACCGCTTATCTGAACTACCTCGGGTCACGGGGAGCCTGTGCCTATCTCATGCGTCATCGGGCATCAAGGCAGGATACACCCTGGACGGAGTGCCAACCCATCGCAGGGCACACACACACTCATTCACTCACACAATCACACACCAGGGTCAATTTTCCAGAGATGCCAATCAACCTACCATGCATGTCTTTGAAAACCGGAAACCGGAGGAAACCCCCGAGGCACGGGGAGAACATACAAACTCCACACACACAAGGTGGAGGCGGGAATCGAACCCCCAACCCTGGAGGTGTGAGGCGAACGTGCTAACCACTAAGCCACCGTGCCCCCAAACCTGAACATATTAATGTCAATTAAAATTGCTTGGAACCAGTCGTAGTGGTGTTTTAGTGGTGTATTTGTTAATATTGTACATATAATCTAAAGTCTAAGGTCAAAGTACAAGTTCTGTTGGTGTGACCAGTTTAACAGTTTGTGAATAGAAACTGTTCTTGAATCTAGTCATTTTTACTCAGATTTTTGTTCTGGTTCCTTTTTCCAGATGGTACGTTTTGAAACAGGAAGTGTTTGGGTACGAGTAATCAAAGATGATCCTGCTGGCTTTCTTCAGATATCTCTTGTTGTAAATCTCTTCTTGTGTTTGATGCTCAGCTGTTCCAAAGTTTAATCCATCCCTTCGATAATACGGATGTATGCTTCGGGTTCATTGTTGTATTCTATATATACTTCTTCAGCCTTGTTCTCGAGTCCAGGTTGGACGAATGACTCATTCAGTAAAAGGCATTCCGATTTTGACCTTTGACCCTTTTGAATTAGATTTGGCTTAATGCCATGCTGCAAGGTGAAGTGTAATTTAGCAAACCTGGATGCATTTGTGTAAATCTGAGCAGCCTTATGCATGCTTCAGGATTCATTTTGCTTTTTCACTTGTGACCCACAGCCCCCAAGTGGGCTGTTGTGGTACTGATGACAAGGAGGCAAATTTTTTTTTAGTAGCATAATTATATTTTTGTCTAGTTCAAAAATCATAATAAATATTGTACTATGATGTCACTGTGCAGAATTATTTCCATAGAGTATAAATGTTTAATTTACTGTCCTGTAAATGACCATATGAATACACTAAACCAAGGATGTTGCAGTGTCTCGTTGCATGGCTGTGAGGGTGATACTTTGCCTTTTTGCTTTTCTGAGGATGTCACTCTGCCTCGTTGTGTCTCTGATTACATTACTCCTTCTTGCCTTTTGCCTCATGAGGACATCGCGTTCCCTCTTGCTTTGAAGAGGATGTGCTTCTCTGTCAGTCTCTGTGGAGAACATTGCTCACTCTTTGACTTCACCTTGGCCTTTATGCCCCCACTGGCTTTGCAGTGGCTGTTGCTGAAATCTCTGGCTCTGCTTTAGGCATTAGCCAAATTGAGACATTTATGTTTAAGAAGAACTGTTAGTCACAGGAATCTGTGTTGTGAGCTTATGCATCTTTCCATCTGTGTTATGCTGCCCTGTGATGCAGCATCAGCGGCAGTTGGAAAAAGTGCCTCCTGATTCTTCCAACACCTGCCCTTTCTAGCTGGTGCGCTGCTTTCCCGAACACACAATTTGGAGGAGCAGCAGTTCAGATGAAGAAGCAACCATGCAGAGAAACTAATAATTTCTAAAGCCTGTATTCACAAACCGTATTCATGTTTCTAATATTGAGTATGAACAGTTTGTATTATTCATATTCTTCTTATTTTTAAACCTTAAAGCTTACTTCCATCTCCTTGGAGAAAACAATGCACATGTAAAGAAAAAAAAAAAAAAAAAGCCTTTTGTCTATACAGTACAAGTTATACTGGGTTTTGCATATTTTGTTTTATTATTTACGTGTTGTTCTGCCCTGACCTATGCCTTGTTTTGACCTCTACTGTACATATATTTTGGATACCTCTGCCTTTGTCATGATTAAAACATTTGTCCCACACCTGTATATCTCTATGAGAGATTTGTGACAAATTGCTTTGCAACCTTATGGATTCAGCAGGGAAGCCACACACTCTCAGCACAGGAACAGCTAATGGGATAAGAACATCAGTGTCTGTTCGATCTTGGTGCTAAGGTGAATATCCTCCCAGGAACTCTAGCACCCACTGCTGTGCTTTGTGCTCCCAGCCAAGCAGTTAGACTAACTATTGCTAACTCCTGAGAGCTTCTGTGTAAGAGATTCCTCCAGCGTTCCCTCTATTTTGCAAATCATGAGAGGATGTCTAAGTCTAGGATTGTTGGTTCATGAATCTCTTCAAAGGCAAGGCACTGAAAAAGGCTATTAGAGAATGGGAGCACTGAGGTTAGATTACCTCACAAACAATTTACAGATCTGTTATTGCATTTAAAGGGAAAGAGGTGGGAAACCTTTTTTCCTTTACCCAAGGCCCCTGTCATATAGCGGAGTACACACTTGAATTAACCATGCTAGTGAACAGTGGTTGGTATAATTCAGTGCTAAAAGCAGTATCCCTCCAAGGTTTGATTCTAGAACTTCTCTCTCCAATATTGTGCCACAACGAACCTCTTGACTCCATTACTGGTTGCACCATTCACTTGTATCCCCTGTTACACACCTGAGGGCACTGTCTTAGCAAGTGGACCTCCCTCATGAACCACATGAAGTAGTTGCACACGACCCATTCTTGTCCCTGCCAGTACACATGACCAGAGAGATTTCCTTCCTGGTCACCATTACAGCTCAGAACCTAGTGGTCTAACCACTGTCAGTACCTCTGTATACTCACATCTCAGAGCTACATCAACTTGAACTCCATAGAAAGCTTTTAACAAACTTCTCTCAGAGTATCAGGACTTCAGAGAAGTTCAAGACCTACGGTAAGCCATCAAGACCTACGGTAAGCCATTAACTACCATGGGTTCAACCAGGTATATATAAAGTACTGATATTCTTTGCTATTATTCCTAGCATCCAAGCTGGATCTCCATAGCGGTGGATGCATCAGAGACATCACCTTTCTTGTCCCCTTAACTAAATGTTTGTGCTGAACAAATTCAGGAAGAGGCATATCACATGGGCACATCTCACCTGCTACAGAACAAGCAATGATGGCCTAACTTGTGATCACTAGCACTAGTTCACTATTGATCATGGACCCTTTGACTGGTGGCCAAAGATTTCAGACATCCTCAAACATGCAGAAAACTAAAGTCAACTCATTTAAATTAGCCTGAAGCAGATCAACCCCATCATGGCCATCATCCCAACTCCGAAGGCGCATACAGTATTAACCACACCCCAAATTTGTCCAGTGCCTTAAACACCTTGTAGAACTTATACCAACGAATAGCAATTTCCAGAACATAACTCCTGCTACTCCTATAATTCCAGCTCATCATTCACTACTGAAGAACAACACAGTACCAGATGTCATTACTAATGAACTTCCATGTGTTCCAATCCCAGATTACCATTAGCTACTGAAGAACAGCACAGTAGAACTTTAGTCATTAGCATTGAGTTTCTCTGTGTTTTACCTTACGATACTCTTTCTTGCAATCCATAACTACTAAAGAACCACACATCAATACTTCAATCTTTATTAATGAGTTTCCATGTGTTTAATTTTACAGTACTCTCTAAGATGATTATTAACTGCTGAACAACAGCAGATGTCATAAGTGATCATTTTCAATGTGTTTCACTTTATAATATTTTTCCAGATCATCATTACCTTGTATGGGGGGGCACGGTGGCTTAGTGTTTAGCACGTTCGCCTCACACCTCCAGGGTTGGGGGTTCGATTCCCGCCTCCACCTTGTGTGTGTGGAGTTTGCATGTTCTCCCCGTGCCTCGGGGGTTTCCTCCGGGTACTCCGGTTTCCTCCCCTGGTCCAAAGACATGCATGGTAGGTTGATTGGCATCTCTGGAAAATTGTAAAATCCGTAGTGTGTGAGTGCGTGAGTGAATGAGAGTGTGTGTGTGTGCCCTGCGATGGGTTGGCACTCCGTCCAGGGTGTATCCTGCCTTGATGCCCGATGATGCCTGAGATAGGCACAGGTTCCCCGTGACCCGAGGTAGTTCGAATAAGCGGTAGAAGATGAATGAATGAATGAACATTAGAGTCAACAATAAGTAATAAATCTGTTACAAAGAAAAAGCTGAATTTATGCAAGTCACTTAAATTAAAAATAAAAAAACCCTGACAGCATTAATGAACTTTAGAATAGTTCACATATGTCTGTTTAAATCCTGTCACCTACTGTATGTCATCTAGTACATTTTAGAAAACCAGGCATCTCCTGCTCTCTGCATTTTACTTTTAATCTTAGTCTTATCTTCATACACAAACACATGCACATACATAAAAGCGGTGCAGGATCAGAGTTTCTGTTGCAGCCTATTATAGAAACACAGTATCTCTACTCCTAGTGTAAGTAAACACCTCTGGTCATAAGATCTCATACACACACAAACATCTTGTGAGGACCTTCCACTGACGTAACTATTAATGCTGCTAATTAACACCATGTCTAAATATATCCTGATCAAATCTTTAAGTTTTTAATTAAAAGATGCAGTTTTTTCCCCTCACCGAGACCAACTAAAGGTTCCCACATGGTACAACACACAAAACCCATTCGTCCTTTTATGTTTTCCACACACAAGCAGAATCCCAGTAACTCCTTAACTTTTGTCTGTTAGATGAAATTTGGTTAGCTGTGTATGTATTTGGTATTAAATGTTTTATTTGTGCCACCCAAAGGAAAAAGTTTATCTATCAACATGTTTCTCACTCTTAGCATATCTCTGACTTGGCTGCCATTCTCTTTCACTTTCACCCTCTCATTGCCCTGTTGACCCATGTTCTGAGTGCAGGGATAATGTCATCACCATGAGGCATGGGGCTTGAAATGACAGCACAGCACAGAGGGCAAGCGTTCCAAACGAGCTTTAAACAAGGGGCCTGGGGGGCTGCTTTCTGCTGTGCAAGTCCAACGGTGAAACAGAGCTAGAATCTCACCAAGGATTTTTTGGAGAAATGCCATGAATGCATGCTACATGAGCTGGCTGTTATGGATGAGCAAACCAGTGTGATACAAAACCCATGGCTCTTGGCAGGGAGTCATATAGGTTATATGTGTTTGGGATAGTGCGGTGGTTTGCATTTGTATGGATGCCAACAGAGTCTCGTAAATAAAAGCTGACTCAAGACATGGAATGTCTGAGTGATCAAGGTGACTCGGGAAGAGTTTGATAGACATAAAAGCTCCTGTGCACTCCCTGAGACTTCGTGTCATTGACAAATCACCCTTCGCATAATGAAAGTGTAACGAAACCCTTTCCGACAAAGTGTTGGATTATGCAAAACAAACTGTTGACTAACAGTTGAGGAGGCAACGAAACGGGATATACTAACTCAGTTCAATCTCAGTCTTTTTGTCTCTGTCTTCTTGCATGTCTGCAATGGAAGCCTGATGTTCCATTTATAGCTGTGGCATGTTCATGTAGTGAGGAGAAGCAGTTCCACTCAGGTCAAATATGGCTCTGACATTTTTCACCAGGACAGAAGCCAGCACACAGCAACAGTGGAAGGTTCCCTGACCTAGAGACTCAATTAACCCACGTCACACTAATATACTCCAAGCTCTGTCTCTTTATGTCAGATTTTGATGAATTATGAAATGTGAAGAGAGAAAAGGAAAACTTTCTTCTCTCTCTCTCTCACTCTCAATATGTGCATGTATATGTGTATTCTTATTGACTGGACTACTAACTAAACTACAGTTAATAACAGAAATATTTGCTAGAGGATAGAAGATCTTCTTTAAATCTATCCATAGGTTATACAGGTCACAATAAAAATAAGGAGAATTTAACAGAAAATTATATAAAAGCCTTAAATACAAATAGTAAGTTTTAAGATCAGATTTTGAACCACTCTTTACTTTTGAGCATTTTGACTCTTAACAGTCTTTCCGATCTTAAAACCAAAGCGTCATCGTCAGTCATCTGCTCCCAATAAAAGGTGTTCCCCAACATGTCACTCACAATACAGTGCCGTTCAGACACCAATATTCCCATAGGCTGCCTTGCAACTTTCTTATTCCTAAGGAGTTAAAAAAATAGCGATATTGAAAAAAATGGAACTAACATTCCTTGAATGCACGGTAGACCACCAAAAAAGTCACCATTAGCGTGACATCATTTTTGAGAAGAAATTCAAGCTCAACTCTTGCTGAAAGAATTCACAGGTATTTCTGGCCATACTTCCACTATGAGAAGACAACTGAACACTATGGGTCTGAAAATACCCATTTAATTTTGGCTAAAAAAGAAAACCGTCATAGGTAGAGAATCAGACTCTCTTTCCAGATTGAATACTTTGTGATATTCTGCTTGTTTCTTTAACATCATGATGCCTGGAATAGGTGTCTGTGTCTCCATTCAGTTACTGAGAAAAGGAAAAGTCCACATCTCCACATCCATGTGGAGACCTGGACTACTAGCTACTAGCTACTTAACTGAGTAAGTAGCTAGTAACTTACTACTAGCTACTAGCTACTTACTTAACTGAGACCTGGACTACTAGCTACTAGCTACTTTTTGCCTCTCTCTCCTCTAACTATGCTTCCTCTTCATGAAAAGGCTTAAGGAGTGGTGACAGGTCTTGCTACTCTCCCAGAAGTGGCACTTCACACTCATCTTACAAGCTTATCCTTCATCAGTCTCATCCTTCATCACCCACCATGCCTTTCACCCTAGTACTCGTCTGATAGAACCTCATTCAATCAAGTTCCATTCTTCTTGACTTCTTTCAGTTGCCCTGGTTTCAACTACCCAAACTCTCACGTACCTGAATTCTGACATCTGTGCTGGATTTGGATTTTACTCACAAATACATCCACCTGTCTCAATTCTAATGAAGTCCCCGTTATAAAATGATGCAGTAGATTCCAATTAAAACCATTCTTTCAGTCTACATCTTTCACTGACAGCCAACCAATGAAAAAGGGTCCCATAACATTACTGTAGGCACCACTCACGAGAAGCTCTCCTTATTCATGATATTCTTGGCATCATATATAATAATTCTTGGGTTACCATGGTTACAGCTGCATATTCCCTTAGTAGACTGGAATCTAGGACAGATCACTATCTGCTCCCTGTATAGAGAGAACTATACAGTATGTTTCTGCACCCAAAGTATATTTACCAATTCAAGTTCAAAACAGACTCTTAAAGTGGGCTCACAAGGTAGCCAAAGTCCATGGTTGTCTCAAAAGAACACTTCGGTACCTCACACACTATCCAAATACTGTGACAACACTATTGCTGGCCCACATTGATGTAAGATACAACTCAGTATTTAAATTCATGTAGTAAATCTTCTACCAATAAAACTCACGCTGCTGCCCATACCACAAATACCTTGGTCACATACTGTATAGCATTTGACTTTATCGCAGATGCACAGATCCCACCATCTGAATGCTCCATAACCAATAATCACTGTTGAAAGGATTGCAAAAGTATGCAAATTAAGCCCTCTTGAATCTTAAAGCAGCTTTTCAGATACCATCCTCAGATGAATGGCAAGTAGAGAGGACCAACCAAAAGATCAGAAGGTTCTTCAGGAGACACTTAGCAGTTACAAAGGCCCCAAAAGTCAATTTTGGCCAAATTCATTCACTGGGCTGAGTACACTCAGAACTCTTTGACACACTCATCTATTGGTCTAACCAACCCTGGGTTATTAACTGCCACTGTTCCCAGCGAACCCTACCCAATCAGAAGCTGCTGCAGTTCACAAGTGGAAAAAGGTGTTAAAGGGGGTACACACAGCTGTTCTAGGCATCATGAAGTCAAAAGAAACAGGCACACAGGAGAAACTCCATGTTTCCACCCTGGTTGGTTCCCGGTCTCGTTGTCCTCTCACGACGTTTGACTACGGCTTCCTAGCCAAAATTCATTGGTCCTTTAGAATTCATTAGTCAATTTTATTCAGTCTCAAGCCTGAATAAAACTGCAATTGCTTAGACAACACGAACACATTCACTCTCATTTTATTTACACAATTCTCTACTGAAACCGGTCATCCACCAGCACTCTTTGAAATAGAGGGCGTCCAACCTGCATTGTGAAAATTCTTCTGGAATCAAGATAACAAAGGTTGCGTGCGTGTACTATCGCATCCAGAATAGCCACTGTTCCAACTCCAGTGCAAATCTGTACATCACTCTCTTATTCACCTGAACCGCGACACACTCGTTTCCCTTATTACTAACAACTACTGTACATCCAGCAGGTCAATACATCCATTGAGTCTATCCTTAGCTTACTGTCTGTGTATCGTTTCAAATGTTCTTCTTATGTTTGCATGGGTTTCCATCTGGAAAAGATTCTTTTGACTCAACCAAAGTTCCCAGGATTGGCTTAAGATTCAATGTGACCCTCACCAAAGTAAATCGGTTACTTAAAGTGAATGAATGACTAAATTTACTGTAGTAGTATTTTCGGTTAATGTGATGATTACGATTATTATGGTGTTTTCTGCAAATTTGCTACTTGTCTCATTGTATTTTCAGCCCATGTCAGTTTTGTCAGGTCAGAACCATTCGAACAGGGATAACGGGTGCATTTGAAGCCATGCACTTAAACTTCTCATTTGTTAAAACAACACAAAGCCATTCTGTTAAGGAATAAAACAGACAGGCAAATATTTGGCCCTGACTGAAGCAACAAAGTCATGTGAATGGTTTTATCGTGCAGATTTTTCCACCCACAGGGATTGGGGCACGGTAAAGAGAGTCACAGTTGTCTTCAAAGCTGTGAGCACATGTATTTACCTGTATAGATAGTACAAAAGGCAAGCTGTATCATATTCAGACTTAATTATCTACTGTATGTTATGATAAAATTTGCATTACATTGGTGATCTGTTTGTACATGTTATATAATTCTGTAATAATGGTTCATAATGCAACTTATTGGTATGGCATAAGCAAATATTATGATCAAACTTTACCTTAAGCTTGAAATGTTGAGCTATATTGTGATAGTGTTCAGGTAAAAATAAAAAGTGAACTATTGATGCTACTACAGTAGATCTTGATTTTTCCACCTTGCATAATTTAAATAACATTATACTGTATATCGTCTACAAAATGGAAAAAAAAAAAAAACAGTAGTGGATAATTCTCTCGACGCTCTTGATTGGCAGAACGTGAATCAATTACTTACATCCAGTACATCAAAAACATCAGCCTTTTTTCTGCACTGTGTACACATTATACAGGATTGATTCTGAGCACTTGCTTGCACAGTCATACTTTCCACTGCCGAGTCACATTTCCAGGTTACCACCATACCATCTTAAAATGCAACAGAACAACATAGTAAAAAGAAGTAGAGCAGAAATGATCTGTAAGAGAGAAAGATTTTTTCCAGCATGGATCAAAGCGTTCATGGAATAACTGGGTGATTAGTAAACCCAAGTATCTTTCCACAGAAACAATGAGTATGTAGTTCCTAATAACCTCCATGCACTGTGGCAACTCATGTTGGTCTTAAATACCAGACACATATACAGATCAGAACAAGTGAAGGCTTTGGAATTGAACATTATGAGCAGAAGGATATATAGAACCAGCTGTCAGGATGCTACTATAATTCATTTAGTGGATTTTTTTTAGTGGATTACAAACTAATGTCTGTAAAAAAAAAAAAAAAAAAAAAAACACACTCTTTCTTTCGCTGGACTTGGTTTAAGCACCTGGTTAATATTTAGTGGTATTTATCCACTCATAGCCAGGCCTCTGTGTAGCAGGGAGTGAAGGTCAGTGACGGGTGCCTGAAATTGTTACCGCTAATCACATGCTAAAAAAACAAGTACAATCCATCTTGAATAACATCCACCACCTCCACCACTTTCATGTGTGATGCAAGTCAACAAGAATCAGGGACTGATCATCTAAAGCACATGAGCTTAAATGATAGAACTATTTCGGTTTGATGGAAAATACACTATAGATTTGAATACCACTTTGGAGCACATTTAATAACTACTATCTTTTAATACTATATTTAACATACCACGAGCTAAGAATATATTTGAGATTAACCTCTACTATTGTGATGGAAAGACCATAGTGTGGAGAAAGAAAAGATTTGCTCATGATCCAAAACATACAAGTTCATTGGTCAAGCATGGTGGAGGTCGTGTTATGGCTTGGCGCTTGCATGACTGCTTCTGGAACATGATAACTAATCTTTACTGATGACGTAACTCGTAACGGTGGCAGCAGAATGAATTAAAAAGTATACAGAAACGTTCTGCCTCCCAATTTATAGAGAAATGCATCCAATCTAAATGGGAGGAAGATTTATTCATCATGCAGCAAGGCAATGACTCGAAACACACCGACAACACAACAAAGGACTCTATAGAGGGGGAAGGTGGAGTGTTTTAGACTGGTGAACTCAATTACTAGATCTTAACCCAATTACGCATGCACTTTGCCTCTTAAAACGCAGACTGGTGGAGGGGAAAACATCCAAACCTGACAACAACTGATAAGCACTGTTGTACAAGCGTCACAAAATAAGAATGCAACAGTTTGGTGATGTCAGCACTTCACTGTTGGTACTTTCTTGGTACTATACTGTAATAGATGATAATTTGACTTTTGGGGCTCATGTGGATGCTGTTTGTAAAAATGCCCACCAGCGTATGTATTTTTTACGGAAACTCTGTGGTTTTAAAGTGGATAGCACTTTTATGAAGATGTTTTATTCTTGTTTTATTGAGTCAGTTATTACTTTTACATTTGTGTGTTGGTATGGATCGCTTAACCTGAAAAACAGAAATAGACTTCAGGGTATTGTTAAAGTGTGTGGTAAGATTGTCGGCACCAACCTGATTGATTTAAACAGTTTGCATAAAGCAAGGACTCTGAGGAAGGCCGAGTTAACGTTAAGAGATTCCAGCCATCCCTTGCGGAATCTTTTTATGTTGTTACCTTCTTCATGTAGATGTTCTTTACCACTCTGTAAGACAAAAAGATTTAAAAATTCTTTTGTTCCAGTTGCTATTGGGTTTTTAAATACTTCATTTTTTTTTCTTCTCCTCTGTACTGTTTGTTGTTGTGTGTTTGGGATTGTATGGATTCTGCTGGCTGTGAAACAAATTGCCCCTCAGGGATAATAAAGTTCACCTAACCTGACCTAACCTAACTGATCTCAAATCCAAACATCTTTGGCGTACAGCATTAATAAAAGAATTGGCTGTCCCTATACTTTTGGATGAGACATTTTGTTCGATTTCAGCTTCTTCCTAAAATGAACAAAAAAAAAAGCAACATCTAAAGAAAGTTAGATAGTAATGCTTGTCTACGTAAATGTGATTTCACAGTGGTAAAATCTTTTATATACAGAAAGTCCCACTCAGATGGCAGCCTGCCTACTTTTATTTCTGGCCTAGCGTTCCATTTGAGGCATTTTTCTTCTCTCTCTCTCTCTGTCTTTTTTTTTTAAATGAGTTTTTTATTAATATCTTGGCACCAATGCTAGCCAGGTCACACAGACTGGGATAGTTGAGGGGTGGTGTTATGTCCTGGATTTATAGATGTCTAGCATTGGGAACTCTGTGATCACAAAGCAGTTCTATTTACAGAGCAGAACAGGTCAGTCATCAGGCTCTGTCCTTTGCAGTGCACTGTTTGGAACTCTGGGCAGCAGTGAAAAGGAAATATAATCAGGTATAAGAATAAATACATGTACTTAACGGTATGAGAAAGATAAATATCACTTCTCTAAGAATCTTTGGCTAAGAATAATTTTTTTTTTTTATCTGTTGCCTGATTGAGCATAAAGTAAAGTTTTAAATAAAGCTAAGCATGCATATGTTTCTTATTCAATAAAACTGACTCCTCATAACATCCTGACTTTTTTCTCCATTATCTATGATGTGTATAATTATAGGGTCACATGCTCCTGTTTAATCTCGTGTCTCTTCATCTTTAAGCATGAGAAACCTCCAGCTCAACAGATTACACTCCTATTCTAGAACAGATATTCTGGCTAAGTTTGAGCCAAAAGATGATTATACATTAACTTCAAGACTTCCAGGATGTTTGTATCATTAATGACTTAAGTGTGATAGAAAGGAGAGCTTACAGGATGTCATGCTTGTTCCTTCTTTGATAACATCATTGATACATCGTAGGCCAAAGACATACCACAGGGTAATAGAAGAATCTTCCATTGAACCATTAGCTCCATGCGACCTGAATCTCCAGCAAACAGGAATAGTTGCCAAGATCTTCATCAGCTGTCACACCAGCAAGCACAAAGACTAATTCAAAAGATTTTCTAATGTAAGTGGTTTTGTACTCATGGGAAAAAGAAGGATCTCATTCAAAGACATGGGCAAGCATGGAAGAAACAGCTAATCAGCACAGATCAGCATAAACATCTTGTAAATACAGGTCAAGAGCTTCAGTTAAGATTTACATCAAACATCAGAATAAGTGCAGTTTTTGCACCCAACACCAATAAGTCAGTTTGTTTTTGTGTGGACTTTAGAAAAGGTCCAAATTTTATGCATTCCTGATGCCGCAAATTAATGAACTGCTCAATTGGTAAGGCATGGATCGCTTTTAATTAACACTGTTTAATATTGGACTAAACCAAGAGGTACTGGAAGATTCCTTTGACATCAGTATATTGAGGAGAAATTGCTTTTTCCACTCTGTTTAGGTTGTTGGGAGCCCCAGCAACATTTTAAAGTCTCATGGACAGAATACCCAGTCCAAACAAAGAATACCCAGTCCAAACAAAGAATACCCAGTCCAAACAAAGAATACTCTGTCCAAACAAAGAATACCCAGTGCAAACAAAGAATACCCAGTCCAAACAAAGAATACCCAGTCCAAACAAAGAATACCCAGTCCAAACAAAGAATACCCAGTCCAAACAAAGAATACCCAGTCCAAACAAAGAATACCCAGTCCAAACAAAGAATACTCTGTCCAAACAAAGAATACTCTGTCCAAACAAAGAATACCCAGTACAAACAAAGAATACCCAGTGCAAACAAAGAATACCCAGTCCAAACAAAGAATACCCAGTCCAAACAAAGAATACCCAGTCCAAACAAAGAATACCCAGTCCAAACAAAGAATACCCAGTCCAAACAAAGAATACCCAGTCCAAACAAAGAATACCCAGTCCAAACAAAGAATACTCTGTCCAAACAAAGAATACTCAGTCCAAACAAAGCATTTCATTAAGTACTGTGCTTAGATGTCAATCATCTATAGTACTGATTGACAGTGGCAGAGATCACAGAGATCACAGACTAAGAGAAAACCCAAAGAAGTGTTCACTTGGAGGGGTGGAAGTGCGGTATCTGAGCCATGAGCAGGTCCATCCTCAAAATGATAAGACAGCAGCGATGAAGGTCTGTCCAAGACCAAAAAAGGAGGTGAAACAGTTCCTGACTATGACTGGTTATTATTGGAGGTTTGTACCCAATTTGTCGAACGTCACCACCCTGCTGACTGAACTGATGCTTATAGTGAATCCCATAACTAGAAAGAGAAAGAGATTATTATAGCTGGCGACGCTTGTGGGACACAAACACAACCATACATACATGCTGAGGAGCATGAACCTGAACTTGATGACATGAAAGCTGCAAGTCTGTGATGGATCCTTTTTCTATTGATTTGACCTCTGCTGAAAAGCATGGAGGGAATGAATGCGAACCTGAAGCTCGGATAAAATTCTGCCTGCCTTCCATTTTTCCTGTAATCCTTAAACCATTTAAAATAAAACTCAAAGTCTACACTTTCGATTTCAAATCCATTGTGGTGGCATACACAGTCCTATATTACTTGACTATGTGCATATATAGTGCAAGCTTTAAATTTAAAATGCCTTGCTTTACATTAACTTCAAAGTAAACAGCTTTTCTGTCTGGCTCTCTCTCTCTCTCTCTCGCGTGCATGCTCTCTCTCACACACACAGGCAGCTGACTGTCTGGCAGCGCACACGGCTCAGCTGAGCACTTCGAACGTGCAATTTGCCATGTCCGCTGTTGCTAAGGAAACCATCTTTACAATAGAACAGTATAAGAATTGGACTTTACACTGAGTCAACAGCGGCCACTGCTGGTGAAACCATGCAGTATTTAGAGGAAATAAATCTTAACTTTACTAGGACTTGTTGCCAGAGGGTAATCTTATCTCACCAGCTTTAATGAGTCTTTCATTCTTTCCTGAAACTAAAGTCAATAATGACTCCTTACACTCATCATACTGGAATAAAATAAAAGGAATAAGAATCCTGGATGTAGATAAATAGACAGATATTATTTGTCATATAACTGCTGATTGATAAATCTACTTTTAACAAATGAGACAGATTTTATGGAAAAACAAATATAAATCGAGTTAGATTTTTGCAATTAAAGAGAGCACAAAAAGAGAGAACAGGATAAAACTGGAAAATCAGACATAGTTCATATTTCATAGTTGTTTAGTTGGGTTAAGATCTGTTCATTCCTACGTCCCTCACTATGTAGTAATAGTGTTCACGCTAAATATCGCACCAGTAGAGAATTCTTATAGTGAGTATTAAGTTTTATCCACAGTTTCCCAATAATGAATCATTTTTCAATGTTACTTAGATGCTTTTATGCATTACATTGTTCAGTATAACAAAATTCAGTTGAGACAGCTTGTCCTTCTAAGTTGTATATTGTACGCTCAGAAAGAACGTCTATTCCTGTATGTTCAATTGACCATTTCTAATTATTTCTGATATTTATTTGTAAAATATAATGCTTTATTTGTGTTAATGTGGAAAATTCTGTTCTCTTCTACCATCGTTTTACCAAATGTCACATGATCACATTGGTAACATAATATTTGGGTGCGACCAAGGACAGTCTTTTGTAAAGTATTTCCATGTACAGACAGAAAACCAACACGGTAATTTCAGAGAGCTCTTTTTGCAACATTAAGGCTATAGGTTTAACTCCCAAAAATGCCATCTTGCATAAGAGAATGGTGAAACACCAGCTACATTTTGCATATGATATATATCAAGAATACAAAGTCTCTGTTCTTAGCAGTGGAGGAAACAATACTGAACACACTGAATCAAGTAAAAGAAGTGATAAAGGAAAAGGAGTTCGAATAAATGGTAATTTGGTAAAAAAAAAAAAAAAAATTTAAATAAATAAATGAGTAAAAAAATCTCCTTGAGTAATTACTTTTCAAATGATATATTTTTTATGTCTATAGTGAAAACCAATCTGAAATAGTTTGATGTATGAAGAATGCATTTCCAAACACTTCTTTTAAGTGAGCCAGGCTTATTTGAAATAAACTCCAACTCAATTATCAGCAGTATTTAAAATTCATATTAGCTGTTTATAGCTAACTTTACTTAAGGATGTTGGAACTTTAGCAGTTTTTAGGTTTATTAGCCCGTTTGCTAGCTCATGTTTCATTATGGATGTTTCCACCTACATATAGTTAGCTATCCAGCAATTATTCCCCTTACACATGATCCTGGGTGTTTCCCTATAGGCTGTAGCAACAATTACATAATTCCATAATGTAAAGATAAATGGCTTAAGGTAAAAGCTAATGGCTTACATGTACATGATTCTACAGGTGGGACGTTGAGCTGTGAAACGCAAAGACGTCCAAAGGGTTTTCAGTAGCATACTGTAGTGTACTAGAATATAATTATCACAACCTTATTTCCTTTGCAGCTTTTAAAACAACTTGAGATCATGATAAATTGGGTGAGGGAAGTTGCTCAGTCTCTACTATCTCAGATATTACTACCACTGACTAAGTTACGGTGTCTAAAATCAAGGTGGAAACTGCGTTAGGTTGATTGGGTCTTGAAATTGTCTATCAAATGGCTTACAGTCTTTCAGAATTAAAAAAAAATATTTGTTTTAGTCTGTAAAAAATGATTTAAAAAATACATATATAATACTGTACATAATAATGTATTAAATAATCAATAAGCATTTTACAGCAGTTTATTTATCTTTAATGTTTTTTTTGTTTTTTTTTTTACAGTGAACTTTGTGCTCAAGAATGTAATACGATTATGTGTAGTTTGTTTGCCATATTGGACAGATTCAATTAAATAGAGAATTAAATTAAATAGGGTTGTTGAACAAAGAACAATGATCTTTGACTTTAGCTCTATTACTCAACATCTGAGTCAAAGCACAAGGATACAAGGATCAGCTCATTCACAAAAAAAACAAAACAAAAAAAAAACCTTTGTTGAACATACAGTCTAAGGTGACAGCTGACATAAACTATAGTCCTTTTTCAAAGGTGCATTAAAATCCTAATACACAGCAACCATGGGCATGTTTCTAAGTCAACATCATTCACTCATACGTTACTAATACTCAGGGCCTTTATGCCAAACTGCTTTGATCTGTTTGCTCAGTGATGATTTGAGCCAAAGTCTACAGTAACAATAGTTTATCCAGATCATTTCAGAAAGAATGATTCATTCATGCACTGTAGAACCATGAATAAATATCCTTGAGTATAATAACTTGCCAAGACATGCCATTATACAGTAGAGTACCACTGGTAACATGTTTGTGATAAAAGAGTAATCTTTACTTTTTCACTCTGAGAATTTTTTTTTTTTAGAGATTTGCAATGTCTGGTTCTCATCATTTCTCATAACTAACCAGAGCAGGGGTGTAATTTACAGAACTCTAGTGCCCGGTCCTATATCTGATGTCATACAGCTCAAGGATCCAAGACCTCATCTGACACTCTGTCCATAATTGTGTGTGTGGGCTTAGGGAGGAAAAAAAAGAAGCATTTTTCACCAAGTAAGTTTATACACACAGACACACTCTCTACTGCAAATATTAACTACATGTTTTGCACTGTATGAGGTAAGGGGTTATTTAGATAACCTGACCTTCAAACTCAAGGGCATATGCATACACATACGCCTACACAAACACATTTAGTGCAAGAGGTGTGATCTGCAGTGTGATTGGAGTAGCAAATGTGGCTCTGCAGCTGTGCAGGCCTACGTGAGCATTGGCATGAACACACGCCTCGTTCACTTCTGCAGTCTCTCTCTTCTCTATCCCTCCATTATTAACTCTGTCCGTTTCCCACTCTCTCTTTGACTCTGTCTAAATCCTATCCCCTCCCTCCCAGAATTCTGGCATCACGTTCCAGAGACCTTGATAAATGAACGATCACGTCACGTTCAGTCCTTACCAGATACCGGAGACTTCTGAATAGCCAGGCAAAGACAACAGCGTGAGCAGTTTTCTTCTCTTTCTCTCCCTCTCTCTCTCCCTCTCTCTCTCTCTCTCACACACACACACACACACACACACACAAAGCCTGTGTTAAAAGGAGCCTTTCTTTTCTCTCTTTCCTAAAGCCAGAGCCAAATATAGCAAATCTGAAAATATGAAATATAGCAAAGGGTTAAATAGTCAAAAGTATAAATCAATTCAGAGACAGTCAGTCTGTCTCACTTTCGTCCCTTTGAACTGACTTTTGCCAGGATGACTAAACACATCTGTAAAAACTACTATGGTATTATAAGTGTGCGGGTATGTCTATGGCTAGCAGTTTCCACTCATGTCATTTGGAAACTAGTCATGAACCAACCGTCCAGTGCAGCTAACTAAAAAAGGGCACCAAGTCAAGGTTCACCTGATACCCACCACAGACCTATACAGCTCCCTATGCTACATGCAGGCTAGCAAAGAAAAGAGGGCTTGTACATGTACAACCATTAAGCACATATTGCAGGGGCAGACTCGGACACCAACACACAAATTCAGTCACGGTACAAAGGCATAAAACCAAACTGTCCAGAACAAGAGGGAAAGATGTGTGTCATGGCCTGTGGATACTACATCATCACGATAAATACAAATCACACTCATCATTTTTAAGACTAGGCAGAAGTTCTTTTTTCCTTTGAGGTCTTTCAGTTCATCGTCAGTTCTCACACACTTGGCCTTTGTTGCCATCTAGTGGTAAAACACAACAACCCTCGATAGATACAGGATACATCAGCATCTATCAGTAGCAGAAGTGCAAATAACAATAATGGTATGTAAATTAACAAGTACAGGTTGAATGAATGAATGAATGAGGTTATAGTCAGCGAGTCTGTGCAATACATTAAAATAAACTATAGTATCAAAATTATGAATAATTTTAAATTAAACAAAAATAAGTAATAGTAATGATAAGTAGTAATAATAATGATAAGTAGTAGTAATAATAATAATAACTAGATTTGTAAAGTTTGTCGCGACAAACTTTGATGTTGGCTTTGGAGAAGCAAGTATTCGCAAAGGCCAGTGCTTTATGGAGGCGAGTGGACATAAGGGACAGTGTTACTTTTAGCAGTGTTTACATGTCCATGTTGTGCTAATTTTTAATTTTCACGTGACATCATCAGAATACACGTGAGGAAGTTCCCCTCATTGTTCTGAGTGTTTTGATATGTCACATGTCAATGTTGTAAAAAGTTTTTTGATTTTGCATATTTTGGGGGTGGGGCTGCGGCACAACCGAAAGGCCAGTCGGTACACCAATTTAAACCTTTGTTCAGAGTATCACCCTAAAGGAGATGGCCGAGTTTGGTGTAGATAGTCCGAGTTATAAACCTCCAAAATTTATAATGGGAGTCTATGGGAAAAAAGGCCACTTTGAGCTTCCGTACCAGGAATGCTGGAATTCAGATCGCTTAGAAAAGTAATAGCAACCAACTACAGACCAGGATCTACGACATATCCGAATTTGGTCCACGTGGCTCGAAAGCCCTAGGAGGAGGTACTATTTATAAATTTTTGTCTAAGCTTAAATAGGAAAACAGAATGTTGGCTTCTACAAAACCAACATCATAAAATACATGAATTCTCATTATAAACTATATAATTCTAACAGAAAACCTGAAATGTGAATAGGTTGCAAACATATAATATATGCAAATATTATTAATAAAGATACAGAATAGCACATCGTCATTCTTTTAACTATACTGTGTATCATCTGCATAATCAATGAGAATGTTGGAGTTATGCAGAGGCACAGTGTCATGGTTAAACAGGGAGTAGAACAGAGGACTCAGCACACAACCCTGTGGGACACCCATGTTCAGGATGAGGGTAAAACACATGTTATTGCCCAAGCTAACAGACTGTGATGATTAGGAAGTCTAGAATACCATTGCATATAGAGGTTTTGATGCCCAGTTCAGTGAGCATAGTGATCAGTTTACTGGGGATGACAAAACAAAATGCAAAGCTAAATTCAATGAACAGCAAAGTTCTGTCCATGGTGGTGTTGTTTTGATGGGTAAAAGCTGAACGCAGTACAGTGAAATGGCATCCTTTGGGAACCTTTAGCACAAGAGGCAATCTGGTAGCAAATAATTTACTTAATGACTAAATACTAAATTTCCAATTCAATATACCACATTTATTAATTATTGTAATATTTTATAGCTTCTGTATTCTACATTCACTTTAATTGAATGAATTAATTCTTTTTAACACACTTGGTAAATATGATGCAGGCACAAAAAAAAGACTATATTGTCTTTATTGTCTATTAACAGTACCATTAATGAACTGCTCATGTTGCTACGATTTTAAGTTATATTAAGCATGGATGTGGTTGCATTGGACTACAGGATTCCAAACATCATGTAGAAACTTAAATGGTGCAACAATAGTGTGTAAATCTGATATAGAGTTTTGGTTAATAAAATTCAGCAAGCTATGAGAAGATCAGAATTTTAATCAAAAACATAATTTTTAAATAAACCATTTTTAAATAAACTGATTTCCATAGTATGTGTTTAGATACAAGACCTAATTACTGAAGAAAACAATCTACTGCACCACGTATCTAAATAAAACAGTTTTACATTTCATCCCATAAAAGCAAACAAGTAAAATTCATGCCCACATTATTCACAAGAGAGGCAGCGGTAGCTGAATGATTAAGGCTCTGGGTTACAGGTCAGATGTTCAAGCCCCAGCACTGCCAAGCTGCCGCTCAACATCGAATAGACTGGGATGTGTGAAGAAAGACATCTGATTTATTCCAACTATTATAACTTCATACATGCTGATTGTAAACAGTCCCAGCGTCCCTGAGCATTAAGTGAAAGCTAATTAAAAGTTCCCATTTCTCACTGAGAACCTGAAGTCGTTTATCCTGATCAAAAAAGCCTGCTGAATATAGGCTGGTTTCTGTTTACTTCATTCTGTCAATGTCTGTTACAAATTACAGACGTCTAGTGTATTTCCAGTGCCCCCCTTAATTTTTCATAGAAATGCAGACAATAAGAAAAGAAAAAAGAAACATTTCATTTTATACATTCAAATAATCTTTCTGTCTTTTAGCCTACACGAGGGAAAAAAAAAAAAGTCATGATGGCGGCACCAGGTTTGGATAAAACCCAAGATTATTTACACGATGAAAGGATCGGATTTGCGATTGGCTTGAAAGAATTTGGGCCGTTCCTGCCACTCAGCTGGAGCAACATACCACATGACCACGCCAGAGGGATTGATGGAGACAACAAAACCTGTGGTGTCCTTCAGTGTAGGCATGGGCTTCTGCATGAACACATCATAGACCTAAGAGAGAAAATTGTACAGCTATTACTTCACTAAAACGTGAATTAAGAACATACAATAGCAGTGTAATAGACGAACAGAACTCTTCTGGTGAAACTTTGGGCCTTTTTACACCAGGTCACTTCATGCGTTTTCTCTGATCCGATAGATGTCTGATTTGTTAAAACTGTTCCATTTACATTAGGCCACATAAACGCGTCTCGGCGAATCGGATATCGATCCGATCTTTCTACTCCCGCCCAAAATGCTAATATATTTTACCTCATTTCCGGCGTAATTGACATGTAACACGCTTTGGTGTATGCAGTTGCTACAAAAAACAGCATTTACTGTTTGCTGCATTTTCGCATTCTCGGCAGCAGTGCATTTTAAGGCCAAACGAGACACCTGGGTGAAAGATGGGAGCCAGAACAGGTGGGAAAACATTTGTTTCTGGCGCGATGCACGACTCGCGAGTCACCTGCGAGTGACGTACTTCCGTTTGGGAGGAGTATAGCGCAGTTTCATCTGAAATGCGTCCCAGACCACCTCCTGAATTCGTTTGAGCGATCGGATTTATATCCGTCTGGAAACCGTTTCGGAGGGCATTTACACCTGGTCTTTTTTACGATCGGATAGCTATCGGATCACAGAAAACGCATGAAGTGACCAGGTGTAAAAACCCCCAAAATTGCATCAGATTTCTGAGAGTTTATCAAACAAACACACAAACACAGCACTTACATTATAACTGCCAGATGCGTAGTTGAGCGCCTTCAGAGACGTCGGATAGCGGTACGGCATATCTGTTCTTCTGCTGAAGAACACCAAAGCGCTTGCGTTATTAGATAGAGGACGCATGAACACCTCTATACCACTGCTCTCCTGAGAGAAGGAGAAAAACAGAAGAAATGGTTCAAACAAGAGTGATGGTTTGTAGTATGTAGTATCATCAACTCGCTTTCTATACCACAGTAATTACCTTTCTCAGGCGTTTTCCTTGGATGCCCAACGGGTCCTGGTTAATGCTGATGACGGCTTTGTTCTGCAGTATAGCCTGTGCCCCACTGCTTAGGGTTCGCAGGTCATTAGACATGAATAGGGGAGCTGCCATTATTGCCCACAGCGCCATTTGAGAACGAGACTGCTCCATGCTGAGGCCAAAATCTCCTATGACCAGCTGCAAAATGTAAGATTCCATACGAATTTACACCATTAGCGTTGGCACTTAAGCTAACTGACAGTAAAAACATAATAGCTATAAAGATACTTGTTCATTAATCGTTTGTTGTAGTCACATTGCTGATGAATTTAGACATTATGCAAGAGATATTTAAGTCCAAGACTCTCTGTCTGTGTGCTTAGAGGTTTATTATCAGTTATTTTCTTGGTAAGGTAAGTTTATGTTTTTTAGTAGATCTGCTTTACTTTGTTAAGTATTGTTTTAGCACAGCGATGTCCAATCTTATCCACAAAGGGCTGGTGTTGAGTGCAGGTTTTCATACCAATGAGCCACCTGTTTAATCAGATGATCTGGATTGGAATGAAAGCCTGGACCCACACCAGCCCTTTGCAGATAAGATTGGACACCCGTGTTAGTGTGTCTACTGTACACGGATCAAAGCATTTCAGACAGACATGATGTGGATGGCAGTTCAAATTCCAGGAAGCCTGAGCTGTGTTATACTACTGTCCATGCATCTCCATTTGATCTTCTTAGGGAAATCACAGATCACACCATCTGATTTTGGCATCAAATGCAACCTGACATGGACACGCTCAGAACCTGCAGACATGTGGATTCTAGCCCATTCTCTCTGCACAGGGACGCAAAGAAAAACCCACAAAAATCTTCGAGAGAAATACAGGCTGCTCTGGAATAAACTGTTGTTGTTTCAAGGAGCACAATTAGGAGGTATTGAACACAGATGACCTGCATGGTCGAGTTGCCAGGAGAAAGCTTAATGTACCCATGCCAGAAAAAGGCCCTGAGTCATGTGGAGTAGGGAGACCAAAATTGAACTTTATAATCATAACCATAAACACATGTTTGGAGAGGAGTCAATAAGACCTACGGTGAAAAGTACATCTCCACTGTAAAGCATGGTGGTGGATCCCTTATGTTTTGAGGCTGTGTGAGCTCCAATGGCACAAGGAAGTTAGTAAAAATTGATGGCAAGATGAATGCAGCATGTTATTGGAAAATACTGGCAGACAATATGCATTACACAAAAGCTAAGCATGGGACGCTCTCGGATGTTCTAACATTACAATGAACCAAAGCAAAAGGCAAGCAGTGTTGTATATAGTACTAGAAAGCAATACTTGAGTAAAAGTACAAGTATCGTACTAGAAAAAAGTCTTTGGTAGAAGTGAAAGTCACCTTTTAGAATATTACTCAAGTAAAAGTCTTAAAGTATCTGATATTTAATGTACTTAAGTATCAAAAGTCATTTTCTGATATTTAATGTACTTAAGTATTTGAAGTAAAAGTAAAAAGTAAAATTTCAGTGATTTTCAGTAGGCATAAGATCAGGGGCGGTTCTAGGATTTCATCTTTAGGGGGTTTTAGCCCTCAGTGAGAATTTAAAACAAGAAGAGTTTTATATTATATATTATATGACTACATAGTAAGCCAAAAGTTATGGGATTATTAAATGGCAAAAGTGGACACCAAAATTTTATGATGTAATGATGTCAGTCTTGAATCAGATCAGTTCATGTATGTGTGCGTTCTCTACAAACAGTGTGTCCAATGAATGCAGTCATTAATAAACAAATATTCACAAGACAAAGACCAAATCAATAAATGTTATTTTTATTTAGTATTGAATGGATTGTTTGCATTAATATTTTGTTTGTGCTACAACTCTGGTAATAAGAATAGTGACGTTTCACTGCTTTTGGTTGCCGTATTTGCGGCTTTCTGCCGATTAACGTTATAGATAAACGCCTCCAGCTCTGACTGCGTGTGCACGCTGCGCGTCCCTGTGCTTCTCCGTAGAGCGTGTGGAGCTGTGTAATGCAATCTAGGAGCAGTGATTCACCAAACCTCCCTTATTGCAGTCACACACATTTCTTCTGATTTTATTTTATAAATCGTTACGAGTAACGAAGACGCTTAGTGGAAATATAACGGAGTAAAAGTATACATTTTATATAGGAAATGTAGTGGAGTAAAAGTGAAAGTTGACATAAATTTAAATAGCGAAGTAAAGTACAGATACGTGACATTTCTACTTAAGTACAATAGCGAAGTATTTTTACTCCGTTACATTACAACACTGAAGGCAAGGTTGACCCTCCTTTCTAGTTTCTAGAGTTTCTAGAGTGACCATTACAATGTCTTGACCTCAAGATTATTGAGCCACTTTGGCAAGATCTCAAAAGTGCTGAAAAGATTGTGAAAGACCACCAAAAAATCTACAGGAACTGGAGGCATTTTGCCAAGAACAGGTAGCTTTATAACCTGAGAGAATTAAGGACCTCATACAAAATTATTACAAAAGACTGCATGCCATCATTAGTGCTAAAGGGGGCAACTAACTGATATTAAAAACTAAGCAAGATTTTGAACGGTGATTATTTCCTTAGTTTCTTTTTTGTCATGTTTTGTTAGATGACTGTGCCATTCTGTTATGCCTTGCATATTAACTTGAGTCCTATAAGAAATACAATACATTTGTTTTGCATCAGGACATCTTGCAAATTTTCCCAAGGTATGCAAACTTTTGAGCACAACTGTATCAGTCTCCTTTATGCTGCCTCCCAGTTGGTGCAATGAACTTCCCTGGTTGTTTGTACAGTACAGAGTCAACTACAAATGGACACTGAAGACCTACCTCTGAATTACAAATTAATAGAGTAATAAATTCCTTTCTAACATGCATTTAGTATGATAGGGTTCCTAAACGCTGAGCTATTTGTACTAGCATGAGGGTAGATCTGGCGTCTCTGTAAATTGCTCTGGATTAGGTGCTTTAATGTGCGAAACAATAATCCTACCATGTCAGGGTCATTCCAGCGTCCTGGTCCAGCAGCAGGCTGCAGGACATCCTGGTTTTCTGTAAACCAATCCACAATGCTCAGGATGCTGTCCCACGAGTCCTCGATATCACCGTAATTACGCCACAGGTTACAGATCTCACCAAGCAGAGTGTAATTTATCTAACAAAGAGGAGATACACTGTGGACTTTAGAGATCACATTTTATACGCTTTGCTCAATGGGTTTAACTTGGCTGGTTGTGTACACTGGAACTTACTTGGAAATTACTTCATTAAATAAATTAATCAGCATTTCACTCACTTTAGGAGGAAGCCCTCCCTGGTACGCAGGCCAGCTGCAGGAAAAGCCGATCGGACGGCCGGTGGCATTGAGGGCTTTTGACATACGTGGGTAGCCTGTTAAACAGAATCAATTATTCATATGATTGACAAGGTTAGACATTTAGATATTATACAATCACTTGTGTGATGTTTCATAGCTTTCTTCTTATCCTGTCATGTGATGCGGTTTTAGAACATCAAAATATAATTTATATTACTTTTTATACTTCTTTCTTAGGAACCTTGTCTAAAAAAAATACATTTTCCTTTACCAAACCCTGGAACCACCTTCGTATCATTAGCAGGGATGAGGAGATACATGAAAGGTCATAATCGGTCTTTTAATGATGACCAAAAATTCATAACACTTTCAACCAAAACTAGAAAATGAACTTATAAATAATAGTAACATATACGAATATGGACTGATCATTTTTAGTACCCTCACTTTTCCATATGGATATCTGAATCTTTCCAAAATAACCATCTCTCACCCTGCTCTTGGTCAGAGGAATTAGAGTAGCAGCCATCAAGCTTAAGCATGTCGACTTCCCAATCAGCAAAGGTCTGAGCATCGATCTCTATTTTATCCAGGGTCGTCCCGGGGTATCCTGCACAGGTATAAGTACCCAAATCACCGTATATACCCAGCTTCAGCCCACGGTCATGAACATAGCGTGCCAGTTTAGCAATGCCACCTGGGAACCTGTTTGGGCAAACCACACACATAACTCATGTTAAATAAAACTATACACACAGACAATATCCAAGGATTCATTTCATTTTAATTTTGCCTCTGTAGTGTTTAAGGCTCTGGGTTGTTGTGGTCAGGGTTCAAGCCCCAGCATTGCCAAGCTGCCACCAAGTGTGGTGTATCATAACTGATGCTGTGCTCTGTCCAAGCACGGATATGCTACGTAGGAATGGCTTTTTTCCCCTCATCAAAATTCATTCTACTAGGGTCAAAAGTAATTGGACAGTATTCCCTTGTATTTCATAACAAATTTAGCAGTCTGGCATTGATTCTAAGTGTTGAACTGAAGTGTTGTTGCATTTAGTAGCTGTTCTTGAGAACTCAATATGCCATCCAAAGTGATGTCTATGCAACTGAAGGAGGCCATCAACAGGCTGAAAGGACAAAACAGACCTATCAGAGTGATACAAGGATCTTTAACAGTGGCCATTCATTCATTCATTCATTCATCTTCTACCGCTTATCCGAACTACCTCGGGTCACGGGGAGCCTGTGCCTATCTCAGGCATCATCGGGCATCAAGACAGGATACACCCTGGACGGAGTGCCAACCCATCGCAGGGCACACACACACTCTCATTCACTCACACAATCACGCACTACGGACAATTTTCCAGAGATGCCAATCAACCTACCATGCATGTCTTTAGACCGGGGGAGGAAACCGGAGTACCTGGAGGAAACCCCCGAGGCACGGGGAGAACATGCAAACTCCACACACACACACAAGGTGGAGGCGGGAATCGAACCCCCAACCCTGGAGGTGTGAGGCGAACGTGCTAACCACTAAGCCACCGTGCCCCCAAATTAACAATATTTAACAGTGGCCAAATTAACAATATTTAAAACAAAAGGAATGCAGTTGAGCTCAGTAACACCAAAAGTCCTGTAAGACTACAGAAGAAAACTAAAGTGGATGGTCACAGAAATCTTTCCTTGGTGAAGAAAAACCCCTTCACAACACCTAGCCAAGTCAGGAACACTCTTCAGGAGGAAGGCAGATCATTGTCAAAGTCTACAATCAAGAAATCTCTTCTCGGATGTAAATAATGAGGTTTTACTTTAAGATGCAAAATGCTGACAACACTTGAGTACAGAAAGGCCAGATTAGTTAAAAAAAAGATTCTTTTTAAAGAAGGTTTTTTGGCAGACATCATGCAGCATCTGAAGGTGGACACAAAACTCTAGCAAAGTATCTCAAGAGCAGAAACTTAGCATTTAAATGATATCCATGGGGTCCAGACATCAGGCTGTCATTGACTGCAAAGGATTTGTATCATATGAATTATTTTTGATGATTCATTTTTAAATTAAATGCTTGTCCGATTACTTTTGAACCTGTGAAAATGAACAGAAATGAATTCCAAAAAAAAGAAAAAACAAAAAAAAAGGATAATCTAATACTTTTGTTAATTCTGTTGAATTGAAACAATAACATCTTGATTGCTTGCTTTCAACTCATTCTAGTGGTAGACAAGTGCAAAATTATGGACCCGACTGCCCACACTAAGCGCTTTACACTGATTCATGTATGAATTGTTTTCCATTTCTTCTTCTTCTTCTTCCATAATATTAATAAAATAAGACGTATACATACAATGACGGTATGCAATACAATTTAAAATGGTGGACTAAAATCATTAAATGTTATTTATAAAACAAATCATTATTAATGAAATAGCATATGTTAGTGTTACAGTGCCTCTTTGGATCTGCCTGCAGTCGTCCTTGTGCGTCCCTTTTCTTTGATGCCCAGCAGTCATCAATGTTAATATAGACGTAACCGAGCTCCCTCCAGCCGTCCTCAGCAAGTCGGTCTGCCATGTCCCTGAACAGCACTTCACTAAACAAACACAACAAACAAACAAAAAAGCTGATGTTAACAATAACCTTATTACAAAAGCACTTGTCATGAAGTGGGACGCATTAGACAGTAAACGAACTGTCAGTTCTCAATGGTGATGTGTTGGAAGCAGGAAAAATGGGAAAGTATTAAGATCTGAGTGACTGACACAAGCCAATTAGTGACTATACGACTGGGTCATTGCAGCTGCATAAGAACAGGTCTTGTAAGGTCTTCCTGCGGTGCAGTAGATCATAAATACCAAAAGTGCTTAAAACGTCCATGTAGTCGGTTCAGCAGTTCACGGCCGTATCGGAGATGCTCTGACTCAGTCGTCTAGCCATTTACCAGTAGATCTGCTTAACTTGACCAGACACCATCACAGCAATTACACCCAATGCCACTGAAACCCAGTGATCTTACTGTAGCTGCCACAGAAATAAAGCTACCTTCAGTTGATTAGTATAATGCTAACTAATTTATTTAGCTACAATTATACAACTATACATTGAGAACTCAAAAGTGCATTAAAATAAAATAAATAAATACATCCACTAATCTTCACTGACGTGTGTGTGTTTACCAATCAAGGTCAGAGCAAGCTCAAATGTCTGTATATTATGTCTGTAACCCCCGGTGTGCTGGTCAGGTTATTATATATTTGTATAACAGTGTTTTGTCTTTGTTGTAAATCACAGGAGAGCTGAATTTCAGAGCCAATGTCTGCAATAATATTTTGTTTCTCGTTCTTCTATCGTTGATCATACAGTAATTCCGTTACTACGGTACTGTATATGGTTTATCACAAAAGCGAAAGACACTTTCATGTTAAATGTAAGTTTATTTGTTAGTGTTAGGGTTATTTTAACAGAGCGAAACAGAATATGAACAAAAAAATCCAGAAAAAAAAAAAAAACAATAAATAAAAGGTTATAAATTAATTTGTATTTGATCCTCAAACCATGACTGAGCACTTGGTGGAGAAATCCTTGTTGGCAATCACAGAGGTCAGATATTTCTTGTGGTTGGTCACCAGGTTGGCACACATCTCAGGAGTGATTTTGCTCTACTCCTCTTCAGAGATACTTTTCACAGATGTTCCATAGGATTAAGATCAGGAGACTGACTAGGCCACTCCAGGATCGTAATGTGCTTCTTTTTGGTCACTCCTTTGTTCCCTTGGACATATATTTTGGGTCAATGTCATGCTGAAAGACCCATCCATGACCCATCTTCAGTGTCCTGGCTGAGGCCAAAAGGTTCCCATCCAAGATTCTAGGTCATGGCCTGTTCATCAGACCCTCAATGCTGTGATGTCTTCATGTTCCCTTGTCACAGCCCCAAGAAACAGCCCCAAAGCAGAATGTTTTCACTGCCATTTTTGGAGGCAGAGAATTGCTGAATATGACCTCAAGGACACCAACCACACTGTTAAACATGGCAAGTCGGGTTGATGGCCATGTAATTCTGGGCTGATCACTCACCTTTCTCAGGATCATCCTTACCCCATGAGGTGAGATCTTGCATGGAGCTCCAGGCTGAGGGCAACTGACTTATCTTGTATTTCTTCCATTTTTGAATTATTGCAACCAAAAAGCTCTCTCACCAAGCTTCTTGCTGATGGTCTTGTAGCCCTTTCCAGTCTTGTGCAGGTCTACAATCTTGTCCCAGTGGTCCTTTGACAGCTCTTTGGTCTTGCCCATGTGTTGAGGTTTGAATGGAAGAGATTGATTCTATGACCAGTATCTTTTATACACATCTGCTGGTTGGTATGGCATCAAATACTTATTTCGTTCAAATGCTAATTCATTTATAAGCTTTTATTAATGCTTTTTTTTGGTGATATAATATCGCTCTCTGGGGAACACGGTGGCTTAATGGTTAGCACGTTCGCCTCACACCTCCATGGTTGGGGTTCGATTCCCGCCTCCGCCTTGTGTGTGTGGAGTTTGCATGTTCTCCCCGTGCCTCTGGGGTTTCCTCCGGGTACTCGGGTTTCCTCCCCCGGTCCAAAGACATGCATGGTAGGTTGATTGGCATCTCTGGAAAATTGTCCGTAGTGTGTGATTGTGTGAGTGAATGAGAGTGTGTGTGTGTGCCCTGCGATGGGTTGGCACTCCGTCCAGGGTGTATCCTGCCTTGATGCCCGATGACGCCTGAGATAGGTACAGGCTCCCCGTGACCCGAGGTAGTTCGGATAAGCGGTAGAGAATGAATGAATGAATATCGCTCTCTGTTAAAATAAACCTACCATAAAAAATGTAGACACTTAATTTCATGATAAGGGGGTAAACTTACAAAATCTGCAGAGGATCAAATAATTCTTTCCACCACTGTACATATAAATTCTGTGTGTCTTTTCTAGGTTTGAGAGTAGAATGCATTTTGAACCTATACTTACCTAATGCAGTTCTTAGGATCATTATCACAGTCAATGTCACAGCGATATCGTTCCCATGCCAGCCAGCCCATGGGTGGAGTCCTCATCAGCCCATTGTCCAAAGCCTGGGTGACAGAGGAGAACGCCAGCAAAAAAATAACCACTGTATGCTGCATGCCTGAAAGAAAGCATCAAAAATAAAAGTAGTCAGCGAAAGGGCTTTACTTACATAAAATATACACAAAAATCACAAATTCTAAATCATTTGTGTCACAATCAACTAACACCTTCATGCACTGGCATCAGTTTCTTCTGTAAACATGCAAAATGGCTGAAATAAACTGGGTTATTGCTGTGCCAGAATTACCAGAGATTAATGCATTTGTCCTAATATGAAAAACAAGAAGCTGCAGTTCATAATTGCCCCTTTTCCACCGAGGCAGTTTGAGTGCTGGTTCGGAGCCTAATTTAGAACCAGTTCTTTCTTTTTCGACAGCCAAAGCACCGGCTCTGAACCAGGAAAAGTGGTTCTTAAGTAGCACCAAAACGTTGCTGGTCTAGACTTAAGAAGCGCTTGCTTTGAGAGTTGTGGGCGGGGCTACTGACACCTTGTGACTCCTCACCTGATGACTCCATGTGAGCCAAGAACAAGTCTGCATAACTGAAATTCACACAAAGGCAGGACCTTCCCGAGTAAACGGCTATTCAAACAAATGAGACGTTTGGGAGGACAAGACATTGTTTTCTTAGCAGTTAGACATGACATATGACTTGGTTTAACGAGTCTATTGGATTTCTTCATTTTAACACAATCCATTGTAGAGGTGTTATCTTCTGGAAAGGACTATCATGGGATTTATATGGGTTTTTGTTCAATCTTTTCCAGAAAGGACCAGCGTGGGTGCAGGTTTTCATTCCAACCAAGCATTGCGTCTTGCCAGGTGTTAAGACTGGCACTTTTTTCCAGGTTCAGGAACATTTTACAAAACGCTTCATCAACGCTTGATCAGTGACACTAAAGGTTTATTTTAGTTGGTTTTCACCATGGTAAGGATCGTCAAAACAGTCTGAATGAACTAAAAAAAAAAATTTAAAATAAAAATAAAAAAAAAGAGGAGTTATAAAATTAATATATTTTATAACATATTATAAAATTATATAAACGAGGCATTTTATTGCCTTACAACCAATGACAATTTTACAGTACTTTTTTTTTTTAAGAGTACTCATCGTCCTCTGGAAGTTAAATGATAATATTGTAAGCACAGTGTTTAGAGTTTTGCACTTTGTATCGCAGTATTAAGTTACACACTTTATAGTATTTTGGCTGCACAATCGTTTATTCGTTAATCGTTACATTACAATACAAGACATCCCTCTAACTTACTATTAAATGTGTTATTGAGCATCATAAACACCTTCAGCTCAACCAAACATTCTACCTTTTGGTATCTAACAATACAGTTAGTGGCTAAGGCGTTGGGCTACTGATCAGAAGGTCATGGGTTCGAATCCCGCTGCCACTGCAATGAAAATGAAATAAAAATCATAACAGAATGCAGTCAAAAAAAAAAAAAAAAAAAAAGGAAGTCACCTTTGTTTGTCTAAAAACTGATGATTATGTGCAGAATTAATCTTATTAATCTTGCTGTTGCTAAAAAAAAATAAACTAGTTCAGAGAAAAACAACTACCTTTGTTGTTTTTCGGCATGTTTTGCTCTGTACTTTTAAATACTCACCGAATCCGACGGAGAAATTCCCGGAAATCACCTTTTCCGGAAATGAGATTTGTGCAGTTTGGACAGATTAATTGCTGAGGATTTAAGTGTTGCGATACAGCAACTTGTCGGTTGTGTTGGTCTCTAAATAAAACAGAGTTAATCTGAATGTGGAAGTTAGTGCGGCTTTAAACGCATGTGATGTGGACGGTTTTTGTGTCATGTGTTCTCACAGTCAGCTGACTGTAAGGGCTGTGTTTCAATCGCCCTACCTTAGTGCCCTAACAAGCATTGTGCTCCACATCACACCAGGGCGACGTCTGCTGGTCAAAGGCGTGTACTGCATTGTGAAATCACAAGAGATATACTTCTACATGCTGGGCAGTAAGGGCAGAAATGCATAATCTCCTCGATTAGATAGTAAACCTTATCTACTTAGAGATCCTGGACTGTATTATAAACTATAAATGGGATCAGAGTCCATCTTACAGCACCAAACTTAACCCATTCTGTCTACTGGGATGTTTTGAGGAGAAAGAAGAAAACCAGATAAAACCAAAACTCATAAAGACTCTGCACATGCTCAAGATCTCTACACAGACACTAAGCTGTATGCATTTAAGATCCAAAATTGGAGCAAGGATCAATTAAGAACCCTGAAGCCCATGGGCAAATAAATCATGAAGCCAGCTTGGTGTCATTTTGGTAGACTATATACTGCAGATGGGTGACTCAAAAAATTAGGGGAATGATATGTCCATACAGGATATTTATTTATTTATTTATTTATTTATTTATTTATTTATTTATGTTTCTGATTAATGCTACAATAACTGTATTTACGTAAAAACTGAATTATCCTCTTTTCATTTTTATCCACAATCGTAAATGTTAATAAAAATGTATTAACTATATTTATTTTTTTTAAATAGTTTCCATACTTTTGTATGAAGATTTATATTACTGATTTAGTGCCTGTGTACAAAATCTGTCAAGTTAAAGATAAGCGTTTGTATGTTCCTACATCATGTGACAAACATCTGCTAGTCATTTTCCTTCATGGCAAACATTTACATTTTTTCCATTTACATTAATGGCATTTAACGACAGCCCTCATCCATAGTGACGTACAGAATCTCTTAATTATGAGTATAGACTGAGAATTAAACAGGAGAGCAGAACAGCAGATAACACACGATACAAACAGACATCCACAGCAATAACAAACACCTGTGCTTCCTTTATTGGGCTTCCTTTATTTATTAAATAAAAAACATCAGCTGACTCAGCTGCCCTGACTCAGGACAAAAATACTTTATACAAATTCCAGTTTTCATTCATTGAATCAGATTTTTTTACAGAGTTTTAACACAGCAAGAGAATTAGACCCTGCCTTAGCATGCGGCATAAATTAAGTAATAAACTAAATAGATTAAATGGGTCTTCCCTTTGGGAAAACCATAAATCAGCTCACTGACAGAGAGTGTTTTTACAGCTGACTGCATCAGTTAATCTCCTCATTTCTACTTGTTGGACCAGATTAGGAAGAAGTACAGTACAGGCACCTAAAGGATGCCTCTGTAGGATGCCAAGCCCCTGCTGATTAGCCACATCTCATCACTCCCATTAACCCTGTCAGACCCAGGTCAACGGTTGGACCTGCTGCAGTCCACATCAGGCTTGAGTTTACTCTTCAAAGACCCCTCGAGTTAGAAGTGTCTACTAACCTCGATGGCTCCATGGATGGATAAGTCATCACCACTCTGACCTCGCCATTCAGAGAGAATCTGGCATGTTGACACTGTTCAACGTCATAATGAGAACGAGTTGAACCTTTCACTGCATGATCAGGAGACAATTAAGCTGTTGAAGTTAGACCATTTATACTGAGATGACAGGAATTCTTCAGTATCCACACTGCAGCTGAGGTACATGCTCCATCTGCAAGTCCCCAAAATGTCAAGACTAACTTATACACCACAGAGAGATTTATTTTAAGGTTTCCTATTTGAAGCATACAAGATTGAAATGGGAAAGCTTATCCATTATCTGCAAGATCACTTCTTACTGTACAATTAGCACCATTTGATCAGCTCAAGGGGGGTCACGGTGGCTTAGTGGCACGTTCGCCTCACACCTCCAGGGTCAGGGTTCGATTCCCACCTCCACCTCGGGGGTTTCCTCCGGGTACTCTGGTTTCCTCCCCCGGTCCAAAGACATGCATGGTAGGTTGATTGGCATCTCTGGAAAATTGTCCCTAATGTGTGATTGCGTGAGTGAATGAGTGTGTGTGTGCCCTGCGATGGGTTGGCACTCCGTCCAGGGTGTATCCTGCCTTGATGCCCGATGACGCCTGAGATAGGCACAGGCTCCCCGTGACCCGAGGTAGTTCGGATAAGCGGTAGAAAATGAATGAATGAATGAATGAATGATCAGCTCAAATAGGAAAAACCTTTTTTGTTTTTAACTTTTCGTGTCAATATCTTATGCAGAATTTGAATCATTCCTGTTGCCAGGCCCTATTACTGGGACCCCACAGTTGGGCGTCACTTGGCTTTCCCATGCAGTATCCGATAGTATATCTGTTCTTGAGCATTATTAAGTTACTGTAGATTTTCTAAGATGGACTAGATTCTTCAAAGTGTTAGGTAATGAATCAAAGTACGCCTTAATTAAATACGTTATCATTGCATGTGTGTAGCTTCAATATAAATGTGCAACTCTACTACATTCTCACTGTAAAGCTTATAATTCGTGGTTTCTTTCTTTATATATTGTTTTGTTAAATGTAACCATGTACAGTTTAAAATATTTTTAAACTGATTAGGCTACAGAGATACAGAAGATATGGTTCAATTGTACGGATACCATTGTCATATTTTTTCTTTTTTCTTTCATTTCTCATGAATATCTTAAAATAATCTATTTGTTTTTTTTTTGTAAATGCATCATTATCCATATTATTACATTTATTCATATTATTCATGCTTAAGCCAAAACGTATTGTACCAAGAAGCCTATAGTGGCATTTGGAATGGTTTAATTTTAAATGTATGTTTATTTCCTGCTGTTTTGGATTATACCTTTAGTCAGATTATTTGTTACTAAAGAGACCAGTACACTTCTTGACTCTTTCTCATTGATGTCCTGACTGACAGGAATGTATGTTTATTTAGTACTATATTAGTATTACATTTCCAGCATTTGGCAGACACCTTTATCCAGACCTTCATTACATTATCGTATTTTTATAGAAGTGAGGGTTAAGGGCCTTGCTCAGGGGCCCAACAGTAGCAGCTTGGTGGACCTGGGATCAAACTCACAACCTTCCGATTGGTAGCCCAACAACTTAACCACTAGCCTAGTGGTATTATATTGCTTGTAGGTTTTGATTTGGAAGCCCAGGTTATCTGATGTGTTCATCTGGTTCATTCCTCTTGCCCTTGTTGCTTTAAAACTAAACTAAACTTCTAATTGTTTTAAAAACTCAATAAAAGTTTATATCAACCCAACAGCAAACCCAACACAGACAATGACACCACATGCAACTGCAAGCACAATCACTATAACCGGCTCTGCTCCCTTCTGTGCCAAAACACAAATATCTCTAACATCTTGAAGTGACATCTTCAACATCTTCAAACATTTTTCACACCACTTACTTTGCCCTTGTGTGTCAACTCACCAGAACAATGAGCTTCTGTTGTCCTGAAGTGCCTGACGATGTAAAACCCCAGATACAGTATGTAACAGTTATGGAGTAGGTGGTGAAGCCACAAGATGGCTCCATGTTGCCATGTTGGACGTTGTACACTCAAGTCTTTTTCATAAGGTATATTTCACTTTGTGCACAAGGGCAAAACACACCTGTTTAAACTTCCTAATTATTTAGGTATATTCCAGTTGCTTTATTGCCTTTGTCTGATATTTGGTCAACACTGTTTGAATTTTAATGCTTTGGTCAAACAGGAAATAATAAAGTTCCTAAACACTCAGGGGAACTTAAATGAAAAAAAAATGCCAATATTCTATTTCTTAGAATACATTTATTTCAATTAGAGGTAAGATTTCTCTTAAATTTACAATATGAGATGATTTCACTGAACCACTTTCTGTATGTTCAGGCTGTTTACCCCTGAATGATTTTGTTTCATCCCAAAATGATAATTCACGGTGGCAGATTAGTTAAATATATATAAAAGAGCATTATGTAAGTATTATTAGCTTTGCTATTAGTATGGTTACTACAGGTGCTAGGCCCTGCCTTCATTCCCTCCCATATACACAAAGATATATAGATTACGTTATAGATACTGTACACTATAGAGTTCCTCCAGAGTTAGCATGCTAACTGTAATTGGGATTAACATGGACTGCTATGATATCACTTTAAAATAAATGAGTTAAACTGTTTATAGTTGATAAAAGTACCTAAAGTTCGGTGTTCCACGTTAGGGAGGATAGCAATAGAAATGCTACAGATAAATACCAAGTTAGAATTATGCTAATGTTGCTTAATAGGAGAATTAAATAAATAAATAAAAACAGCAGCGAATAGTGAGACTACATTGTAGATTAAAACAAGGTTTCTTTCAAAAACCTAGCTTTTATATGCATCTTCCCTTATAGATGGCCTACAGCCATTTTGTCTATCTAGAGCAACATAGCGTCTGATCTTTTATACCATACATAAACACTCTTACTTATTACTGTGGCTGAGGATGTTAGCATTTTCACCTGACTTGTGTTCTCTACTATTCACCTTCATGAGGCCGGTCAGAGTGCCTTCAATCTCCTTCTGACTTTATAATGAGCTCTCGTAAGTTTTTATATTATAACGTTCAGTGTTAGCTAGTAAGCATTATTAGCATATTTAGTTGCAAGGGAGATAGCTAGCATTACATACATGAAACTCACAGCACTCACTGATAACAATGTATGTAATTCATTCATTATGTGAAGTCTCTGTCCAAATATTTTAAAGCTTTATACAGATTGTGTTTACATACCTGTGCTAATTCCATAGCTAGGTTACTCCTCTTCATTGCTAATACTGTATAAAACATTACTGACGTTTATTCTGGTTTATCTTTGTTAGGCATTACTATGTGAGATGGGACAGAGTGAAAGGGTATTTTGGAGTGTCTATATAAATGACGGACAGGAGGTCACATAATAACAATAACTGTTGAACAATTGTACAATTTATTTGTATCATGTTATACATCTTTTCCAGGTTATTTGTGCTAGTAAGAATTTTTTGTAAAAAAAAAAATAAAATAAAATAAAAATAAAAAGCCTATTTCACTTTTAAATATAAATCTTTTTATTGGTTAGTCAACAAAGTATTCTTGAGATTTTTTTTTTAACGATTACTTATAAAGTGGTTCCACCTCAGACAACCTAAAACACGTACATAAACAGAAATTACTGGCAAAGTAATACGGTTAATGATCAGACTAAGAAACATGGAGGATCGCCGTCACACCAGTTAATTAAACCACAGGTTTTGCTGCGCAGCGTAATGAGCATTGAAAATGAATAGGTGTCATAATTGTGTACAAATACAATCGGCTGCATTTCATGTGCACCAACAGAAATCAAATGACTCTGTACAATAAAAATCATTTTGCTGAGTACAATTTAAATGACTCATTTATGAATCATAAATATATAAATATAATATAAATATATTATATTTATATAAATGAGTCATTATCTGCTATATTTCTGGGAAATGGTGAATAGATCTTAGAATTAATTCGATACTAAAAGCAAACAAAGGAAAATATTATAAGAAAAGCATCGTTGGGAAATGGCTCAAAACAATTATTGTAGAAATTATTAATTGATATAAAAAAGAAAATGGTTTGTAAACCCTAACGAAATGTTATGAGCCATCAGACTTTAACTTGAGTTTTATTGTATTAATGTGAGATGTGTGTAGCTCCACTGGTTGGAAAAAATATGACATATTTATTCTTTGATTAATTCAAACATTTTCATTTTTTTTTTTTCACTCTTGTCTTGAAGTCTTTGTCTTCACCGGTGCAGTGTGTAATGTGTTGATTATCATCTTAGACGTATTCAAATAATTCAATCAAGCCAATTTCATCATAATATACTGTACATAAACACAGTGTTATGGATGATAATGATTTTATTCTCCAATCTTACTGCTATGCTATATAGCTATGTATAGTGTTGAGTATTTAGCAAAAAAAAAAAAATAGTGTTGTATCAGAAAAGGAATTTTGGTAATGTAACAACACTATGCCTAATACAGTGTTTCCATCAGTGCAGTTTTTATGGGACGTAAGCACTCGAAGTTCCTGACCTGGAAATTACTGTCTGTCATCTAATCAAGTTTTAAATCATAATCATTTCATTTCTTAGCGTAATGCCATTTAGTGATTGTTTTAAAATGTATTTGGACGTAAGTTTAAAGATGAAAAAATTTAATAAATTCTAATTCATGCACTTACTGTGTATTGTGTATGGACCTACTATGATTTGTGAGTCACGTACTCAAGGAAATTCCTAATAATTCATTTATTTTGTCTCTCTAGATTCACATTTCTGCTTCTCTAACCGTATCAAAATAATAATATATAAACATGGTCAACTGGTGAAATCCATGAACGTATATTTGCTGTTTGATTCCTAGGTTTTTCAGGTTACTTTTATGGCCAGAATTTGTCATGTAGAAATTTTTTTATAATAAAGTTATTGTATGTTGAATTTCCTCTGAACAGAACATTGGTCTCTTTCACAATTTTATGACGTTTCCATTCATGCCAGTGAAAATAAACAGCCAAATTACAGAAATTTAAGCTTCAATTGTCAGTTTAGTTCATACAACAACTATCATACAACATTTGTTGTTTTACAATCTTTTGTGTCAGCCAAACATCTCTTAAAACATACTTATTTATTAGCTTTTCCCAGGTCTGAAGATTATCAGACACACAAGATGGAGCTCAAAAAATAGCATAGTACGGTGCCCTGTAAGTGCAAAACATATTAACAAACCAAAACATTGACAACAAATCAGAAAGCACGACAAACTGAAACGCAAATTCGTAAACATGACAGCAAAACCGACAACAGGCCAGAATTAGCTTAAAATGAAAACGGTAGTTCCTTATTAAACATCACATGCTTGTTACTGATTGGCTACAGTCTGCATTAGTTTAAAAACAAATGTGGAAAATAAAAAGCTGGAGGAAGTTTACAATAAGAGGAATTATGTGCCTACTGATGCTTCCATCCATCCATCCATCCATCCATCCATGCATCCTCTACTTTGCTTATCCTAGGAGACTCGGGGCACAAGGCAGCGAACACCTTGGACAGGATAACACTATCACAGAGCACTACTGCACACACACACTCACACACCGATTCACACAATACATATCATTAAAAAAATCCCAATCATCTAATAGCCCATGTCTTTGGACTACGGGAGGAAACTGGATTACCAAAAGAAACCTCTGAGGCACAGGGAAAACATGCAAACTTTACACACACGTGGCAGAGGCAGAAATCAAAGCCCCAACCCTAAAGGTGTAAGACATTCTAGTTGAATGTTGAAACTCACTTAAAGAAAACTGGGTCAATCAGAAGTAAAGAGTTAATTCTATACTAATCCTGTTATTACAGTGTTAATAACAGATGAAACTTTACATTAAATCATGTTCACTGGACTAACTGGAATACAGTCTGGAAAAATCTTTATGTTACTCAGACACCATGTAGTAATGCTGTTGTGTTTTTGGTTCGTTAATGCATCTTGCAGTTTGAGGCCACTGTAGCTTAGGGTATGTTTAGCTAAAAAGCTGCTTTGCCTAAACAACTTTCATACACATTCAACGTGAAGTTTTTCAAAGCCACTTTCAAAGTCTTCTTCTTCTTCTTTTTTTTTATACATAAATCAGGGTTAAAAACCGACATAGCACAAACTGAATTTGATAAATGGAACTATTATAAAATGGTATTATTCAAATTCTGAGGCTCTCCATCCAGGGAGATGTGGAACATCTACTGGAATGGACATTGGTACAGTAAGAACAAGTAGTAAAATCTCATTCTTATGCTCCTAACAGTGTGAGGCATAGCAAGAGACTGATTTAAGCTGATATATTTGCTATGCAGTTCCGTAAAGGTTTACAGATCTATTTTGCCCAGGTATCTGGATTTCCACAGGAAACATCTCTGAGGACGAGAGCTGGATTGGTCCAGGTGGACCCAAAGGCATTGTGGAATTGACTCCTGCCCCAGGCTCTCTCTTGCCCCACACTTTCTCACACCTCCCTGAGAGGGGAGAGAGGCAGGGAAGTGATGACCCTCAAGCCATGGTCTCTTTTCCTGGCAGTCTTCTGTCATTGAAGGTGTGCATGTTTATCACTTCCTCAGTTTTGACAATGGTTGGAGGCTGAGGTTTTTGTTTGAGTCTCCGCTGGCACTTCAGAGACACGGTTAGCTCATCCACCATGGCGCTACAAAACGATCGCTGGAAAGGATAAAAAGAAGAAGAGCAGAAACAAAAGAAAACATTGGAAGTAATTAAACTAAAGGAATAAAATACGTGCTTTCTATGACATATTTCATGATCTAATGTCGAATTTTAGCAAAAAATAAACTGTACTAGTTTCTGTGGTACAGTGAATAAAATATGCAAGACTCATGATTGGAAACTCACTCTGATTTATTGTCTCTCAGTCTATTTGCTGGCCAGTCAAAATGAGTGGGAAGTGAATCAAACATTGATTTTTTGTCCCGACTCTTAACACATACAGTATAGATCAACAACTTGAATCTGGACTGATTCTTGACTGGCGAATGAAAACTAGAAGTACTGAGGTACATAAGAAAAATTGGTATACTTGGCATATAGGGGGAAAAAATGGCTGCAATTTCATCATGTATCGTTGCTGTCATTGTCAGAAGTGTCACAATGGTCATAACAGTGAAATCGATCTTTAGCCAAGAGGTGAATGAACCATTTAAAAGGGCAGGACTAAGAGAGATGCATTAGATATTAGATTAGCTATTGTTAGCTATCCACATAATAGTACATTGGTGGTCCTAAAATTGGTGGTCCCCTGTTGTTTCCTTTAGTCATTAAGTTGCCAATTCCTTGTATTTTAATTACCTTAAAAAAGACAAAAGTCCCCTGTTCCCTGTAAACCCTTACCTTCTCCATTTGTGCATTCTGTTTGGACTTGTATAGCACTTCACCCACGGCAACAAAAACAGAGAGGACCAAGCCTGCAGCCAGCACGATGAAGATACCCCCGATGTTTTGCACTCCCAGTGCACTTGCCTCTTTGCTTTCTTCTTCTGGACAACCATTTCCTCGCCACCATTTCTCTTTCATCATGTGGAGCTTTCCTTCTTCCTGCAACTGCAAGATCGCTATAGTGATCTTGTCTCGGTAAGCAGAGCCTATGAGGAAAAAACATATCACTTTTTGATCGTTTACAGAATCTGTACGTACAGTACAGTTGGGAAAAGATTTCTGGAAATACTGTACAGTATGTCTCTCAATTATGTTGAATGTCTGTAGTGAATATAAGTGATTTGCACAAGATACAGTAAGCTATGTATAATGAGTACCTTCATTATAGACTGTTACACTGAATGTACACTTTATATGAATAAAAAAATGGTTGATTCCTGATGTAGTCCGTTTGGCCAGTGTAATATTATATTGGTTCACATGACCACAACGTTTCTATAGGTTGTACAGTACCTATGCTACAGTAGGTACTCTCTAAATCTCAATCTGATCTATTTTTATCTTTACCCAGATCTGTACAAGCTAAATGTATTTAGTTCAGTAAATGGTCATCTTGTAGAACTTGTATTAATCTTGGTATCTTTCCAGCTCCTGTGGAGTAATCAAGTCAAGAAGCTTTTATTGTCATTTCAACCATACAGTATATAGCTGTTGCAGTACACAGTGAAATGAGACAAGGTTTCTCCAGGATCGTGGTGCTACATAACACAAAGACAGAGCTATAAGGGCTTAGTAAGTTAGTCCTAGATACATAAAGTGCATCTGTGCAACCTGGTGTACACTGTACAAGACAAGACAAAAAAGACAGTGCAGGACACTACTCCTCAGTTCTCCTATGAACTCCAGGTAGTATTTACCCATAGGTGTTCCCACTCCATAAGCCTTGGAATCTATGAGGCCTCCAATCTGGGTTAGATTACAGTTGCGCTGAGTGACAAACTCAATTGTGGTGGACTCCATGAGGAATGCGTAGTCAGAAGTCAGCACTCGCTGGATGCCCTCTTCTACACTCTTTACCATCACAGATTGTCTCCTGCTATTCATGAACTCCCACATCTTATCATAAGTAGAGATCTTTGTCTTCTACGTAAGGAGAATGGAAAGAAAATATTTAGTGTTCGTTCATTTTAAAAAATTAATAGCGAATTTACTGTGTATAAATTGTTACCAGGTATAGCGTGCTTTATATAATTTCTGGTCATTTTCTTGCAAGACATGGATTTGTTTAAGAATTTGAAAGGGGCATAATTCTGAATAGACTGAGTTAATACATCTACTCAGATGAAAATGGACTGCTAAAAAAAGATCTCTGTCCTTGATTCTAGCTGTAGCACCTTGAAGAAAGTCATGGTAGCTCCATCTTCGACTACACCATAGGAGATCTTGGTCTGCTTAGCCAGGTCATCAGCGGAGTCAATAGGAGACTCCATTCTCTCCACAGTGAGAAAGGCAGCAAGGTTTGCTGTGTATGATGAAATGATGATTAAGGTAAAGAACCACCAGATTCCTCCAACTATTCTGGTAGACAAAGCCTTGGGCATCAGTTCAGACCCTGTAGAGGACAGTACATTAGAGAGGGGAACAAATGGCAGAACAGGATTGAGAAGGATTAAATACTGATGAAATAATGGACACACGGAATAACAAAAACCTGGTAAGGAGCGAGCAATTTAACCTGGAACATTCAATTTCTCCATCCAGATCTAAATCCTTCATCATGAACCATTTATCTTCTACATTAAAACGGCTTTTCTCACATGAATGAGTTCCCTGAGTGATTGTAAAACGCTGGGTAAACACAATCCTGGGATTCTGATGTCTGAGGTTTCACACTGCTCGTATTTTACCCGGGGTTGTCAATGAATCCTGGCTTTTCATAATCTGACATTTCACATGCTTTAGCCGTAATGTTGTAACACGACATCATTTCACATCTGCATCTGTAAACGTTTGGGACCACAGAGCAGGGCAGCTGTGACAGTCGTGGTTCGGAGCAGAGTTTCATAAAAAGCTGTATTAATCCCACTTCAGACAAGAACCCAGGGTTCGGTGCAGTGTGAAAAGTTTCCTAATTTCTGTGCTAAGGTACGTTACACTACATTGTACATTGGCCTCATTGTTTACTTTTAAAAGACATCCGCATTTCACTTACCTAGAGAATATTCTCATTAGTTTAAAATAAGTATTTTAAGTACACCACAAATAATAAGTAGAACAAAGAACAGCTGTTACTAGACATTGATACGGAGAACCATTTACTTTTCCTCTTATCTCTTTCCAAAAAAAAAAACACGAGCTGCATAAACTGAGATAAAATAGAATAAAGGTTATATCTCTCACCCAACTGCAAACCTTGTTGGGTCTTACTTTCATGCACCCAAGGTAACTTCAAACCTTGTCACCACCTCCCACTGACCTCTATGGGGCAAACCACAGTAACAAGGGACTCTGTAGTGTTTATTCCCTAGGGTGAAGTGTATAGCAGTCTCATCCTTCATATTTTCTGTATTAAGTGCCATAGTTTCACTGATCTCCATAAACAATGCCCTCAGGACTTTGTTGTTTCATGGTTTATCAAGCAAGATGAGTTAGGACATGGCTGCTGCAGTGTTTTCTGGTATCATTGTTTTTAGTTGAAACTCCTAAGAAAAAGATTTGATCATTGTGTGAATGTTACTCTTTGAGTAAAAATGTAATAGGTAAATGTTTAATAGGTAAACCAAAAAATGATGTGCTAATGTTAATTTGTCAGTGTATCCTTTCTGTGCAGTTCTTTGTATTTCTTTATTCGACTCAATGTGATAATTAATTAGTAGTTATTTCTAGCATTTTCATTCACCAAAGGAACAGCAATGAAGCATTTACGTATATATCTTGTTGAAGAGCATGCAGGTAAATATGAATATGCTATGAGTTTGAGCATCAGCCTGTTACATGTATAATGAGACTAATTGAGCTTCTGTGTTTTATACTGAAGTGACGCTCTGTCCTAGTAACTCCTACAATGCATTAACATACAGAGTCCTTTGCATCCTGTAGTACCAGTTCTAAACCAAACAGGGGCCCCAGAGAAGCCGACTGGGCTACAGTGAGCCAGATAAGTAGCACACACAGGCTGAAGCGTCTACCTTGTTGCATGAGAGCCCCAACTCCGAACCAGAAACTATTTAGCAGAGTGAAGTTATTCTCCACCATGTCAGAATCAGGGTTACAGGGATGAGGATTATACCACTCGTACGGGCTGAACCTGACATAGAGAAAAAGAGATAAAAAGATGGTTAGACAAGCATTAAAGACAAATAAATGATGGTCACTACTTTTAAATGGATTACCATTATCTCGGTATCCCACCTGTATAAAATTGGTAGTACATCTGAATATTTTAATATTAGTATTTTCCATTCATTTTTTGCTAATTATACCTTCCTTGTAAATTCAACAGATTTATTAAAAATTATTATTCACTCTATTTATAGTGGCTAAAAACCCTGTTGTCCAAAATCTCTTACTGTCATTAAATGATTAAGCAATCCACCTTGACCAAAGACTACAGAGCTGATATTTCTTATTAAAAGTACAGTATATGTGTGTTTTTGCTTATTCAAATGTAAAGAAACGAAAGGTAAACAGATATATAAACAGAGCAGTGTTCATCTCCAGCCCAGACCGGCAAGAATCCAGAATGATTTGCTGATTTTACTGATCAAAGGTACCCAATTCAAATGAACTGCTCATTAACAGGCTGAATATAAGTGTTACGGCAGGTTAATCACCAATCCCTCATAGTGTAGGACTGGAATTGAGGACCTGTGATGTACAGTCAAGCTCAGAATTATTGGATCAAAACATGAAAATGAATATACAATGGCATAAAAAATTATTTTTTACATTATTCTATATATTCTATTTATGAACACGTCTTGCATAATGGATTTAGGTCTTCAAAAAAGACAAAAACAATCTATGCAAATAAAAAAATTACATTTTTAAATGATCGTTTTATTTACCGAAGGAAAAGGTTTACAACATCAACTGGTTCTGTGTGAAAAAGTAATTTCCCCTCCATAGTTACTCAGTCAATCAGTTAAAGGTGGGGAATACTGAGAAGACACCCACATTCAGAAAACTGAGTCGGGCTGACTAACAAAACAAACGTGTAGCCAATGAGCAGAAAGGGGCGTGTCTTGTCAATATACGGCAGAGAGAGTGTTCAGTGCGCATGTCTGACATTAGCAGAAAGCAGTTTGAAACATTGACATGGCGAATTAAAACAAAAAGCGAAAAAAGGCTTACGATAAGGCAAGAAGCAGAAACCGTGTTAATATAGGATCAGCTTTCCAGTGCTGGAGAGAACTGAACGTCTTCCGCGTGAAACGGAGCTAAACCTTTCACGGTACAACACACAGTACTAAAAAAACACATTTGTATTACCATAGTATTACTCATTAAGTTCATTTACTGATAAAAATACCCCCTCGGCCAGCTGCCCCAGCAGGTATAATAGTTATAATAGTATAATAGTTGCCTGGGTTGCATATGTATGTGTGGGTGGAGCTATCAAAACAGGGGTGACACCCATTTATTTGGGTTAGGGGCATGTTTGTTTTGGTGATTTCAAATGTCAACATTGGCTTTCAAACATCGTGCACCGCACCTTTAACTAAATTTATTTTCTATAATAACTGGGTTATGCCAGCAATGCTGAAATTATACAACACACATATACAATATCTATAACTTTTCCAGCAATTTGAAGTAGGCTAAGATTTCTCAGTAAGCAGCACACTCTGTCACGATCTAAAGAAGGTCCAAAAGAGATGGAAACAGAAATAAATCAGTGTGAAAAATGGTACAAATCCATTTATTAATCAGGTTCTTCAAATGACTAAAAGAATCTTCCCAGAAGTCATTGGCCTCCTCCAATAGCCTATAGACATTTTACTCAGGAAGTCAGAAAAGAACCCACAGGCGCATCCACTCCATAAGGAATGCAGGTCTCGTTCACAGATATGTGAAAATCGCTGCTAAACAAGAGTCATCTGTCAAAAAAAACACCCTGATAACTGTTAATCATTTAATACAATTCTACCAACTGATGACTCAAAAGTGGAATATTTAAAAGACACGAGTCCTGTTCCACCTGTCGTAAAGCTAGCTTTGCATTCCTTAATAAGAACCTCATAACAACAGTCAGACATGGAGGTGGTAGTGTGATGGTGTTTTTTCTGTATTGTTTCCTACACGGGATTAGCCTGTCTTTAATAATAATAAAAACTAGAACGCACATTTCCTGAAGAAAATGTGAATGGTGCTTGCACGTGGCAAGTTCCCCTCATTGTGCTGAGTTTTTTGATATGTCACATGTCCATGTTGTGCAAATTTTTTATTTTCACGTGAAATCACGTGATGTCACGTTGACTTCATCAAATTACACGTGAGGAAGTTCCCCTCATTGTTGTGAGTGTTTTGATATGTCACATGTCCATGTTGTAAAAAGTTTTTTGATTTTGCATATTTTGGGGGCGGGGCTGCGGCACAACCGGAAGGCCAGTCGGTACACCAATGTAAAAGTTTGTTCAGAGTATCACCCTAAACCGGTCGATTTGACACCTCATTCATGGGTCTAGGACAAAAGCTGCGGGACAAGTTACGTGCCGAATTTTTGTCCGGAAGAGTATGCAGGATAGTAAGAATGTTGCTTTGCAAGCACCATTAATAATTCATAAGATAAATTTTGTGTTCCAAGAGTCAGACCCACAATACAGTATAACATCATTCAAATTTTGTCCTATGCATATTCTGAACCAACTTAGGTGACAATTGTGGCTTTTCTTTTTTTCAGTATCATAGTGCCATAAGTGCCAAGTGTCACACAACCTTAACCACAATACTTCTGAGGCCCACAAAAGTGAGATGCCACTCAAAAGTCTTGCGATTGAAAAGAAATGGAAGAATATACTGTACAAAGCTGCTTTGGAGAAATTTCTACTTTGAAAAAAAAAAAAAAAAAAAAAAAGAATATTTTTTTTCCTCCTCACCAAAGTTGACATGTTACCTGGCTATGACAAACAGCACACAACTGACACCCAAGCAAGCCAGCAGAATATACATCCAGATATCAGCGGAAAGGGGATTGAGGAAGGAGAAGACGCCAGGGTTTGTGCCATTGGGTTTTCGGTACAGGATGCTGATGCCAAGAGTCATGAAGGGCTTTGAAAAATCGATCACTTTCTCCCTCACGTATGTTATCGCCAAGGGAGCCACTGCCAGATCTGCTTTCTGTTAAACAAAACAGCAAAGAGAACAAGCAATTCAGAATCATTGATTCATTAACCTTAAATAATGGACTCATTTCTTGACATCTAGCTAATTTATCATCATATACTGCAGGAGATGCTAATTCAAAATTTAGCATTATATCACTTTAGGCATAAATGAAAAGCAATTAATTTATTAATGATTCAAATATGTTTATTGCAATGTGTGAATTCTTAAATGCAAATAAAGTTTCCACAATCTATAACATAAAATAGCTGTAATAGGAATCGTGCCACAATGTCAATGACATTAGACTGCTTGATTAAAAAAAAGAGATATTTATGGATTACTGTGTAGGGAAAAAAAATCTTTCAAAATAACAGACATCAGTAAACAACTACTGTAGTATATGTTTTAAATAAATCTTAAGTGGTGATTAAAACAACATTTAAAATGCCACAGAGTAAGAAATGATGATACAATAATATGTGCCATTTTACACAACCTGGTGAAATCCACAAGGAATCAGACGTACTAAGCTTCCAGTGTTTATCTAATCACAGAGCTAATTTGTGATATAATAAAGGATTCTATCATTATTTCATTCACCAGTGTTTGCTATGTTGGATGATAGAGTGTTTTTACACATGCACATGCTATGGCTACACAGTCTGTTAATAAGGTCCCTGGAGAAAAGCTTAACAATGCTCTTCCAACCAGCCAAGCTCTCGTCCATCTCCTCCAGATGTCTTTATCTCTCAGGGCTAAAATTCCCCATAAGCCCTAATTAAGAATGGGATGATACAAGGTGGTAGTGCTCAAAAATCCATGGACTACATTTCCCATCAGCCCCAGAATGTCAACAGTCAGACATGGTGGTGGTGGTGGTGGTAGTGTGATGGTGTAGAGATACTTTGCTGCTTCAAGTCCTAGGAAACCTGACATAATTGATAAAAGTACAAATATCCTGAAGGACAATGTATCTCAGTGTGTGATCAGAAGTTTACATGCAGTTGTGCAATGCAATGAAGAACAAAAGCAAGTCCTCCGTCTCAAAAATTTCTTCCTTAAACTAATTAAAGCAAACATGTGGGGCAAATTTTTCCACAATAATCTGCAAGACTGATCTCCAGTTATCGAAAAGCAGCGGATTGCACGACTTCTCCTTGTCTTATATTACAATTTCTATGAGGATCTAAAGAAAAATATTGCAGCAAATATGCAAAAATAGAGGACGTCATGAGGGAGGAAGGGCATGTAGTATAAAGAGAATACTTAAGTGTGTGAAGACAGTTGTAGTCTGTGTGTACACCCCTTTGTAGTGTGTACTTACAGAAGTAAACCACTATCACTCCGATTCAGCACCCTTTAAAAGTTATAGTTTGTTGCACCAAGCTTTTTTTTTTGGTGTTTATATGTTGCTGTTTGTCCTATAGTCTCACTCAGAGCCTACGTTTCTGTCTTGTGTCTTTGATTCGGATTAAAAAAAACAATTCTGCTATCCCTGACAACCACATACTGTATCTCCTTTGATGACACACTAGGCTTCCAATCCACAGAGCATAAGATTTCATATGAATGAATTAGAAAATTATATAAATCTTATACCATGAAATTCACAGTCACCAGTTTACAACCAAACACCTACTGTATGCAAAATAACACTTTCTACCACCATCATCAAACCACCAGACGAGGTTAGCGTTCAGAAGAATGGATTTCATACCTCAGATACAGTTCCAAAGACTATTCTAAAGACTAAGGAGTCCTCGCTGTGGTAGAGACACGAACAAGCACCAGCTGGGGTGGAATAAAACCGTCACAGAGAATAAGTATTTCATGAGTGATGTGAAGTGTGATAAACTATTGAGTAAGTCACAAATACTAGTGTGAATAGGCCTTGAACATGAACCTGCTATACATCTTATACAACAGAAATGGGTAGAAGTGTTAGCTGTTCAGACCCATGGAAAGGAAAAAGTGTGTAGCACTCAGACATGGGAGAAGTGCGATAACTTTAAGCAGCAATACAAGAGAATAATGAGCGATAGAGCTTGCTGTGTCCTGTCTTCTTTTTTTTTAACCGATTCAGTACTATTTCTCATTACTGTTACCTGAGAATAAAACCACAAAGCTGTTAAATTTTCATCATAAAGATTTAACAAACCAGTTCGGTGATAATCTGTTATTCAGCCTAAACTACATTACTCCAAGACATTTATTAACTCACCTGAGTGATACTGGCTGTATGGCAGGTCTGAGTTTGAACCCACAACCTTCCAATAGTGTGAAACAAAAACAAAGACTTACATGGTCCATAAGTTCTCGCACCATGCCGTTCCACTGGCCTGTGCTCTCTTCTACCGCTCCATACTTCCCATCCTCCACCAACTGGATCTCGTAACGGAATCCTAGAATAGCTGCAAGCTCACGCAGCAAGTCCACACAAAAGCCCTCAAAGCGGTCGTTGCCACAGAGAGGCTTATCTGACTTTTTAAACATCACATAGGGTTCTTCCTGTACGTATAAGAAAGTAGAGGAATGAAAAGCTAGACTCAAAGCTAGGCGCATTACCATATTATCCTCTGGACTATTCGAAAGAAGCTTGATCTTTCTTTGGTAGACTGAATAAAAAAATCTAATCAATAACAATGAACATCGTAGCAGGTTTTATAATCCGATTTTACATTAAACACCGCTCAGTGAGTGCTGCTATAGATGTAGACAAACGTTTTTTTATTTTATAGCTTGAGATGTCCCCACCTTACACAATGCAAGTATCAATCAGAGTTAGAAACTGACTTGTCTCTGAATATACTGAACAATTTATTACTAGTAATAAATGTTCTCTGTTAAAGAAAGACAACTGTATTTAAGAGTCAGCTTGATTACTGGGTGGTGCAACAAAGTTAATTCACATGAAAATGATCTTTATCATTATCATTAAAATGATCCTGCATCTGAGGTTGCCAGATTTTTCTTGCCTACTGATTTATAGAGGGGTTTCTAGAGTCAAGGTTTAAAAAAAAAAAAAAAAGAAAGAAAAAGAAAGAAAAAAAGCACTTGCCTTTAAGACAGAAAGAAATGTGTGCAGGCAAATCACTTAAAATTACATGAAAAATCTAAACAATCACATGAGAAATCTAAAGACAATGCATACCTAACAAAAAAAAGGGTATCTAATAAGTGTCAAGTAAGCTTTACTGCCAATATAGTATTAGAAATAATTTCAGAATCATTTTGATGAAACAGACGACACCCAGGATATTGAATAAAGATCATAAAATCATAATGTCTATTTTTAAAGTATATATTTACAATATTTTTATAGTAAATAGCTTTTCATTTGCTATTTCTAGTTTAAAAATAAAACTAATAAATAACTAAATGAAATTTATTATAATTTTTTTTAAAATTTTAATACGTCTCTGATTCAGATGTGTCTTATGATGTGGATTAATGAATTAATCAGCTGATATATTTATTTTTTGCATTGGAGTTAGCGACAATCACAAAAATCTCAACTGGTTTCTACACACACATTATTCACTAGATGAAATGATACGCTGCATCACAGTAATCTGTATTTGAGAGTGTGTATTAGTATTTTCTGAAATATTAAAAGTGTATATTTACCAGAATTGTGGCAACCTTCAGTGATTTGTTGAACAAAGCGTTTGTAACATTGGCCATTTTACTCTTGTGATGATCTGTTATGTTTAATCCGTTCAGAGGTTCCCATGTACCAATCTGTTGATGCGATAGACAGAGGTATATACAGTATAGAGTGTACTGAATTTTTATGCAGGCATGATGAAGAAATATATAAAATATACACATTTAAAGAACACTATACCTTCTCCAGCCCTTCCTCTTTCAGACTGATCACATCTAAATCAAACTCTGTTCTCAAGCCGTTGCTTTTGTTGAAGAGAACTCGACCAGTCAGACCGTCCCAAGAAGCCTTGGGAAAACATAATGAGACACTGGATTTCATGCTTAAATTCTTACAGCTGTAAAAATGTGATGTTCATTTTTAGATGATGAAGAAAAAAAAGATTAGAAACTTGCTTTATTGAATATTTACATGTTTAATATAACTATGCAGAAGTATTTTTGTATACTTCTTCCAAATACATGCTGGTAGCGTAAGTGTGTGTGTGCGTGTGTGTGTTTGTGTGTGTGTGTGTGTGTGTGTGTGTGTGTGTGTGTGTGTGTGTGTGTGTGTGTGTGTGTGTGTGATTGATCTCCTGTCCTAGACTGGCTTCCTGTACAGAGTGTATCCCTGCCTCTCTCCCAGTGCTCCCAGGAGACATTCTGTATAAAGGATAAAGTAGTTACTGAAGATGAATGAATAAATTCATAGAACCTCATCCCCTGTGTCATATAGCAACCCAATTCTCCAACCTGAGCCAAAGCCCAACAAACACACACCCACACACTCAAACACACACCCACACACTCAAACACACACCCATACTCAAAAACATACCCAAACACACACCCATACTCAAACACACCCAAGCATTTGCCTGAACACTCGGCTAAAACCTGTCCTAAGCCCACAGTCACACACACCCAAACACACACCCACACACCCATACCCAAACACACACCCACACACCCATACCCAAACACACACCCACACACCCATACTCAAACACACACCCATACTCAAACACACACCCAAACACACACCCATCATCAAACACACACCCATACTCAAACACACACCCATACTCAAACACACACCCAAACACACACCCAAATACACACCCATACTCAAACACACACCCATACTCAAACACACACCCAAACACACACCCAAATACACACCCATACTCAAATACACACCCATACTCAAACACACACCCAAACACACACCCATACTCAAACACACACCCAAACACACACCCATCATCAAACACACACCCATACTCAAACACACACCCAAACTCAAACACACACACATACTCAAACACACACACATACTCAAACACATACCCAAACATAGCCTCACACACCCATAATCAAACACACACATACTCAAACACACACCCAAACATACACTCACACACCCATACTCAAACACACACCCATACTCAAACACACACCCATACTCAAACACACACCCAAACATACACTCACACACCCATACTCAAACACACACCCATACTCAAACACACACCCAAACATACACTCACACACCCATACTCAAACACACACCCATACTCAAACACACACCCAAACATAGCCTCACACACCCATAATCAAACACACACATACTCAAACACACACCCAAACATACACTCACACACCCATACTCAAACACACACCCATACTCAAACACACACCCAAACATACACTCACACACCCATACTCAAACACACACCCATACTCAAACACACACCCATACTCAAACACACACCCAAACATACACTCACACACCCATACTCAAACACACACCCAAACATACACTCACACACCCATACTCAAACACACACCCAAACATACACTCGCACACCCATACTCAAACACACACCCAAACATACCCTCACAGACCCATTCTCAAACACACACCCAAACAAACACTCACACACCCACACACTCAAACACACACCCACACACTCAAACACACACCCACACACCCATACTCAAACACACACCCAAACATACACTCGCACACCCATACTCAAACACACACCCAAACATACCCTCACAGACCCATTCTCAAACACACACCCAAACAAACACTCACACACCCACACACTCAAACACACACCCACACACTCAAACATACACCCACACACCCATTCTCAAACACACACCCAAACATACACCCACACACCCATTCTCAAACATACACCCACACACCCATACTCAAACACACACATACTCAAACACACACCCAAACATACACCCACACACCCATTCTCAAGCACACACCCAAACATACACCCACACACCCATACTCAAACATACACCCACACACCCATACTCAAACACACACCCATACTCAAACATACACCCACACACCCATACCCAAACATACACTGCAAACATAACTACTTCAAGAAAAAAACTCACTTGCATGTAGCTAAATGTAAATTTTGTTTATTTTAAGTTTATTCACGAAGCCCTTAAATAAAGTCAATAAATGTTATGACATCAGTTGAAGCTGTAAAATTTAATCAGAAGAAAACATTCAGTAGCCGTTATACACTCTCCCGAACACACACCCTCACACATCCACACACTCACACACAGACACGCACACCCATACTTAAACAGACACCCAAACACACACAGACACTCACACACAGACACGCACACCCATACTTAAACAGACACCCAAACACACACAGACACTCACACACAGACACGCACACCCATACTTAAACAGACACCCAAACACACACACACTCACACACACACACATGCACACCCATACTTAAACAGACACCCAAACACACACCCACACATGTATTCAAAAGCAAACACCCCCAAATCTAGACTGAATACATTAGAAACAAATGATATATCTCTTTTCCTTCCCCTCTCTCTCTCTCTCTCTCTCTCTCTCTCTCTCTCTCTCTCTCTCTCTCTTTCTTACTACAGTATATGTCTGATAATAAAATTGTGATCAAAAGCATAATCTGTTGTGTATCATGCTGACATCTGGGAACAGCACAGCATTGCAAAGACGATGGTGTGCACATTGTCCTGAAAGAGTCTCTTTCTGAAGTCTGACTTCAAAGCTGTTAAAGTATTGGGCAGAGAAATACAAAGAAAGAAGAGTTTGAAGTTCAAGAGATAGACGCCGTAGCAAAGGATGAAAGGCTGGGGCAGTGTGTAGCCTTTGTGCAAACTGTCCACAATAATGCTATTGAGAAAAAAACATCAGATCCAGTACAGACGGAATAGTAAAGATGTAGATAAGAACTGAAATCACAGACATCGCAAATTTAGGTCAGCTGTAAAAAATAATTTTTCACTACACTGTTAAATGAGAGGTTTTTTTTAGCATTGTTTTCCAGGAAGAATTATACAATATATACAGTACATCTGCATATGTACAGTATATATGAATATGTGTGTGTGTGTGTGTGTGTGTGTGTGTGTGTGAGAGAGAGAGAGAGAGCGGGTACCTCTTTAATGAGGCTCATAAACCTCCCACCGAGGCGCCAGGGCTTGTGTCGGTTGCACTGTAGAGAGCTCACAGTGATCTGCTGCGCCTGCTGCACGGCTGCTGCTACAACATGCACGGCATCATACATCAGAGCTGCATCTGTCTGTGAACACACACACAAACCAAAGGCATGATACATACATAACATTAATTAACACACACCAAAGGCATGATACAAGAAATTATTTCAAATGTAGCTGAAAATGTGTTTCAAACATTATTTACCAAATACTGGTGCAGATATTTCACCTTTACAGCATTTAGCACAAGCCTGAAATAAGCAGATGTAGTTCACAATGCCAGAGCATGCTGGGTTTCAGCTATTGTTCATAATTTAAGGCGATTTGAGACCGCAATTTGTGATATGTGTATTTATCTTGCTGATGTGAATTGATGCCAGTTTCCGTCTTCTCATCAACATCCAGCCCGAGCCCTGGCCAAGCTTTATTCAAGCTCAGTTTCATCCTTTTTCAACTATGGAATTATTTATTTACTAATTTGTTTATTTATTTATTTATTTAACATTAATATATTTAAAAGACAATTTTCACTATTTTCTGTTGTTGTTGTTGGAAAAGTAATGCTTGGAAATAAAAAAAAAATGATTTTCTACTGATTCAATGATGCAGAAGTCATGAAATTGACTTCAACTCAATTCAATTTATTTGTCTAGCATGTTTAACAATTCATATTGTCTCAAAGCAGCTTTACAGAAGTAT
>NC_083475.1:7025419-7070419 GCF_030014155.1 Tachysurus vachellii
AAGGAAATAGTCCTTTTATACAAAAAGATGAGAGCTGAATGTCCAGGCAATATGACAAAGTCGACCTGATTAAGGACAACGGTCAGGTGGCGGAGACATTTTCGATCTTCGTTCATCTTCGAGTTAAGATGCAACAACAACAATATATGAGCAAGAGACAAAGACTAAATACTGTCACATATAATCCCTGACTTGGCACTGACAGCTACAGAACATTGAGTGTATACTTTACACTGAATGGGTGATGTGAGGAGTTTTATGTGCTGTGTGCCTGTGATAGCATGATTGTGTTCAGGTATTGTGATCGGTAAGCTGGTGAATGTGAGTCTCTCAGACTCTGTGGTTATGAAATGCTGTACTTCTCAGCACATTGTGTTGCTCTTCAGTCAGCCAGGAACAAGAATCTGACGATATCATGGGCACAAACTCGCTGAGAATTGACAAAATGAAGACTGAAAAAAAAGACTGTTGTTGTTTGTATACAGTTTGGCTGAGTCTGTAACCATGAAAGGTTCGGAATCTTGTTCCAGAATTCATGATAGTCCATCTACATCAAGGTTAATGTGTTTTGTCTGTGTTCCAGTTCATCCCAGAGGTGTTCAGTAGGGTCAAGTCAGAGTCAGGGCTCAGTGCAGGACACTCCAGTTCTTCCACTCCAACATTAACACACCATGTCTTCATGAAGCTCAGGGGCTTTGTGTACAGGGGCATTTTCATGCTGGAACAGTGTTTGGGCTACAACAAACAAAGACATCCTACACACTTGTGTTGTCTAGCAACAATTTGGGGAAGACACACATGTGGGGGTGACGATCAGGTGTCCACATGCTTTGGACGTATAGTGTATGTTGTGTTCTTGTGCTTGTCAGTTCCATCTATGATTTGGATTCTTGATATTTTCCACTGTCCTTGTAAAAGAATGCAATTCAGTATAATCACCCCAAAAAGCATAATCATAATTACATAATCCTAAAGCTCCAAAATGGCTCCTATAATCTTTAGTGGGTTTTATTATTGCATGAGTTTCCCAACTCTATTGTCCATAACACAAATGAAATATTTTACAGCATTTTTATAGCTACACTTACTGTCATTGTTACTCTAGAAGAACAAAATAGAGATCTGAGCTAAGAGTTGTGTCTACACAACTGCACAACACAACTGAAAACACTTCAACAGCATCATGGGAATTTTAACATGACAGAAAACTTTGGATGAAACTTTTGACGCATCAAATGATTTCAGTCAATTTGTGCTTCATTTCCCATGGCTGAACTGGAGACATCTGTCTCGGTCTAATACAGGTGTCTCTCTCTCTCTCTCTCTCTCTCTCTCTCTCTCTCTCTCTCTCTCTCTCTCTCTCTCTCTTTTGTAACATGTCTTTCCCTCTTTCCTCATGCAGAGAGCTTCTAGACAGCAATAAATCACTGCACTGATGGATGGGCTGAAATTGCTGCAAAGTAGCTCCACCAGGTCACTGCGCCAGCTGCCGTTTCCACAGCAACCCCACATCTCTGGTAGCAACCGCTATTGAGATGATTGTCAGGACTGTGTATGTCTGTGTGTGTGTGTGTGTGTGTGTGTGTGTGTGTCATGGTAAAGGCAAAGACAAAGGTCTGTGGTTTCAGACACAGCAGGATCACAACAGCAAACTGGCTAAAACTAAGAATTGATTTGTCTTTCTGTGAACATGTCAGATATGTAAGCAAATGTCTCATTCGCATACTCAGATGTGTTGTCATGTTTATACTCCATAATTCTCCATCTTGGACTCAATTAAAAAAATATGTGTTAGCACCAGGCTCTAATTTTCCATAATGTAGCATAAAGCAACCTATTTTCCTTTACAAGAACTGGTATCATTTATCAATTTCCATCAGTAAATTTAGATTGTATTTTCTTTATATTCCTTAAAAACTCTCTGTTACAAATTAAGCCACAGGACATTGATCATTTTTAAATTGTTTGAGGAAACCTAGGACGGCTCCAAACAGGGTTAATAGCAAGGCAGCGTCAGACTGTGATACATACAGTATATCTAGGGAAGAGTCACAAATACAGCTCGTTAATGAAGCATTTTATCACCATCCTGCACAAACCTTTGGACATATTTATTATTCAGTAACGTCCGCCATGCTTTGTTATCCATCAGTAAGAATGAAATGATTTAGAACTCAATCTTCAAGGTCCTACTTTATCTAAAGCCCATAGTAAATGAATGAGGAATAAAATACAGGTGCCAAAGCTCAGACACTGTTTGTCTTACTTGCACATATCACCTATTCTCTCATAAGTCTTCTGGAGTAATACTGGCATTTCACACCATGTTTGACAAAAATATCTGGAAAGTGGTGCTATTTCATCCCCATTAAAAAAAAAGGGAAATTCTGGACTTGGAAATTCTGGGAAATTCCCAAACCATCAGACACACTTGATGAGCGTCCAAGTGTTCCGCTTGGTCTGGAGAATTGAGAAATCCCATGTGGAATTCGGATTTAATCCAATTAAGCCTCACAATACACACTAATGTATAATAAGTGTAGATGAGCAAAGCAGGAAACAGAGACTCACTCACTCTCTCATTTTCTACCGCTTGTCCGAACTACCTCGGGTCACGGGGAGCCTGTGCCTATCTCAGGCGTCATCGGGCATCAAGGCAGGATACACCCTGGACGGAGTGCCAACCCATTGCAGGGCACACACACACACACTCTCATTCACTCACGCAATCACACACTACAGACAATTTTCCAGAGATGCGAATCAACCTACCATGCATGTCTTTGGACCAGGGGAAGAAAACCGGAGTACCCGGAGGAAACCCCCGAGGCACGGGGAGAACATGCAAACTCCAGACACACAAGGCAGAGGCGGGAATCGAACCCCCAACCCTGGAGGTGTGAGGCGAACGTGCTAACCACTAAGCCACCGTGCCCCCAAACAGAGACTCTATTTAGGAAATACTGAGCACCAAACTGACTCCCGGACACAATTCTCTGGAAGTGTGTGTCATTAGTTTTCACACCGTTTCCCTCATACACACTTATTAAGATATCTTTAGCAGGCCATGAACTGAGTGTAAGCACCAAACTACTGCAGCCATCAAAATGATCATGTCAATAAAGAGAGCTGCATTCAATGGGATGACAATAGCGTCGACTCAATGTGCAAGATTGCATTATGGGTCACATGGCATCACGTGTAAGCCACCACGAAACTGACTGTAATCACAAAACCACCAGTACACAGACATGTGACATATCAAAACGTATCTACATTTAGCAGCTTTCCATTCGATCTCCTTATCATCCTCTTCCTCAAGAATGAAGCCTAAAAAGCCAATATTTATACTAAATACTCACACACACACACACACACACACACACACCTGAAATGGCTTTGGTACAGTAGGAAGCCTATAAGTCTCTCTAAAGAGCATGAGACTGAATGACAGAGATGATAAATGGTCATTATGTCTAACACCATGTGGTGACCTTGGCTCCAACATCAGCTACCTGTAGAGACAATGTGTCGTTTTCAAACGCAGCCAAATTATTTTGCTTGATCACCTTTTTATGTGTAAAAGCCGTCTACTTTCAAAGCAATCCTTCTTTTTTTACCTCACACCAGCAGCCTGTGATATACTTGCTCTAGTTTTACACATAATGGAGCTGTCAATACAACATAACACAAAATGATACGATACATGGGGTGTTTTTTGTTCAGCGTCTCTCACCGTCATGAATCCATCCAGCAGTCCTGAGTCGGGCTTTGGAGGGGCCTGTAGTCTCTCCATGGACCATTTTTCTATGATCGAAGAGACCTGAGCACTCTCTGTGTTCAGGATCCGAAAGCCAGTCATGTTTACGCCGCTGAAGCGATACGGCTCCATGTCTAATGCAAACAAATCCTAGGATTTCATAAGATTATTAGAATATAAATCAAAACATCAAACTAAGCAGCAATGACGTTGAACATTTACTAATAAAAAAAAAAAAGAATCCCACCGTAACAGACTAGCGTACAATATGTTTTATTAATTATAATGTATACTGTATAAATTTGTATACTGTATAAAATATGCATGTGATATTACAATGTCACACTAACCACCTGCAATTAATTGTATTATAATTCTATACAGTACAATCCAATATAATGTTAGCTATGATAATATAATGATGGATTTGAGTGTTATTTATGAACCTGCTAATCTTCTACTGTTGTGTGTGTTATGTGTTATTAGTTACAAACATTATATGTAGACTTGTAACGGTGATTTTCTGCTACTCTGTGTGTGTGTGTGTGTGTGTGTGTGTGTGTGTGTGTGTGTGTGTGCGTGTGTGCATACTGTACTGTGTTTGTACTGAGAGAAAAAAAAACATGTGAGAATGTAGTCTGGCAGCCTGGGATAGCTGGCATGATTACCGAACGTCCTTCAAGGACGGCCATGTTTTACAGAGAAAAAGAGCTGGAGAGCCTTCAACTACACAGCACAGACGGACACGGGCCAGTAATTAATCTGTGTTAGATCATGTCTGTGTTCTAGAGATTATTGACATAGAGATTTTTGTGACACCTGTCCGTTTTTTTACAATTAATAACAATAACAGAAATTAATAACAATTAATAAAAATAAATATATAACAAGAAGAAGAAGAAGAAATAGCAGATAATATTTTTTAGCTTAATTCCAAAATTTGCTTACTAGTAATCATAATAAACTGGCAACGTGCTCACGTCTTGTGAAATAAGCAAAATGTACAGGGCAAAACATAATCCTAAAAAAGTCATTTCGTTTTCTGAAACCTCTTGGCCTCTCACTCAGCCTTGTGCTGTATGTGCATTATTGAATTTCTTGACTCCAAACTGCCTGACTGTTCATTAGTTGCCTAGGTTGTAGAGAAATATGGGTCATTATTCCAGTTATGTGAATATATTTATTTTAATTGACATGGAGACACTGTACTGTTATACAAATGGGCATAATGTACTTTTGTAAAGACCCAGAGTTCTCAGGGAAACCAGGGCAGGAAACCGACCCTGCCACCGAGGGGTTAACTCTCAGCGCCAGGATCCCAAACCCCAATATAAATAAAAGGGTTACGTCAGGAAGGGCATCTAGTTTAAGAGCTGTGCCAAATCAAATACGCGGTTATGTGGTGACCCAGAACAGGGAGCAGCCGAAGGACAACGACAACAACAAATAGGAGTTAAATAGGAGTCCTAAAGCATCAATGAAAGATTATGTCTGCATATCTTTATCATATCTCAGTCATCACACCTCTACTACTGGGTCTAAAGCAAAACTAGTGACCAAATTCAACTAGTTACAATCTGTAGGAAGGAAATCAATATCAATACCATGAACTGTTGTATATCTGCTACAAGGCTTTTAAACATTACTTTTACAGTTTTATCCCAGGCACAAAAAATGAAAGAAATGAAACTTTAATATTATTTGGATGTCCTACTAAATGTTAAGAGTATGTTGATTTTTTTTTAAATAGCAATACTGCTTCTGCACTGTTGGGTAAGTTCCTTCATTTAAAATTGTAAGAATGTGTGTGTATGTTGTGATGCACCAAATTCCATGATATAGGTTTGTCTTACTGTTTCACACCTAATTACTGGCTATATGTGAAAAACATAAAGATATAAACAAAAAGATGTTTCTTTGTCTTAAATTAGAATAAACAGGTTCTGCTATTCAATGAGTACCAAACATGTAGGGATACAATATATTATATACTATGTGTGTGTGTGTGTGTGTGTGTGTGTGTGTGTGTGTGTGTGTGTGTGTGTGGTCTCACCAGTGTTGTGAAGATGTAGTGATAATACTCTGTCATCATCCCCATAGAAAGAGCCTACACAGCACAACACAACACAGCATTACACACTCTAAACGCTCTTCATGTGAACGTCACCTAAACAAACTGCACTGAACCTAAATAAAGATAACCTTGTGCTCATCAGCACTGAACCGATGCTCTCTCACTCTCTCTCTCTCTCTCTCTCTCTCTCTCTCTCTCTCTCTCTCTCTCTCTCTCTCTCTCTCTCTCTCTCTCTCTCTCTCTCTCTCTCTCTCTCTCTCTCTCTCTCTCTCTCTCTCTCTCTCTCTTTCTCTCTCTCTCTCTCTCTCTCTCTCTCTCTCTCTCTCTCTCTTTCTCTCTCTCTCTCTCTCTCTCTCTCTCTCTATCTCTCTCTCTCTTTCTCTCTCTCTCTCTCTCTCTCTCTCTCTCTCTCTCTCTCTCTCTCTCTCTTTCTCTCTCTCTCTCTCTCTCTCTCTTTCTCTCTCTCTCTCTCTCTCTCTCTCTCTCTCTCTCTTTCTCTCTCTCTCTCTCTCTCTCTCTCTCTCTCTCTTTCTCTCTCTCTCTCTCTCTCTTCTCTCTCTCTCTCTCTCTCTCTCTCTCTCTCTCTCTCTCTCTTTCTCTCTCTCTCTCTCTCTCTCTCTCTCTCTCTCTCTTTCTCTCTCTCTCTCTCTCTCTCTCTCTCTCTCTCTCTCTCTCTCTCTCTCTCTCTCTCTCTCTCTCTCTCTCTCTCTCTCTCTCTCTCTCTCTCTCTCACCCTAGAGGGTGTGCATTTACTAATGCGCTTACTCCTCCTGTCTACACTTGCTGTATAATAATAATTTGTAGAATTTAATTATGTTTATAGTTTGACATGCTGCTGATAAAACAATAGAGTCTTAATTGATTTTCCAGTCGATAGAAGTGCATGAGGGAAGCTGATTAAATATCTATATATAAAGCATCTCACTGCATGTCGTACCCTGTATGTATGTGTATGTGACAAATAAAATTTGATTTGATTTTTGATTTGATTTGAGATTTATATATATATATATATATATAATATTCATTGCATAAACCTTGTTTCTGATACCTCATAAAAAAGCTAGAGATTGTTCAAGTGCTAGGGAGGTTACATGATGTTTTTAACAACTCCTCACTAGTTCTGCTCTCATCTATACATGATCATTTTCAGCAACCGATAATATTTTAGATTAACTAAGAACGGTGTGATCCTATTGTTTCTATCCTATCGTTACATACAGTATGTATCATTGCAAACATAATGTCAGGTGACAAAGAAAGAAAAAAAAACACAGCATAAGATGATTATGTGAAAGTGTTTGTGGTGACAACAAGCTACCAGAGCTGCTGCATTGATAATCAGCATTCATCTAAATTATACAGTACTGTATCTCCTGAATTGCTGCTTTGATAATGATGGTAGAGAGCAGTGTCAAATGAGTTCCATCATTCTTCATACTCATTAAAGCATTCAATCATCAATACCTTGATTCAGTGACTCATCCTTGTGAACCTTAGGAAGTGTGTTTTTTGGGGGATTTTTTTTCACTTGAAAGTTGACTTTAGTTGTCAGCTTCCTGATTTATGATATGTCCATATGTCCTTTATTATGCATATACCCTGTACAGCTGTGCCATTAATCTTCTGCTATCACAGAAAATGATCTATTTTTATAAAATAATCGCGTCTCAGAGAAAACTGTGGCGATGCTGTGGGTCATCCGTACGCATAACAAAAATTCACGCTACAAATCTGTGTAGTTACCATAAAAACCCAGGCTTCGAAGGAAAAAAGGACTGGACAATAAGTCAGGGAGAGGAGTGAGAAAGCCAGAGTAAAAGCATGGAGAGGAAATCAAACAGACCTGCTTGAGTATCCACGCAGCCATCTCATGGCCACAGTCAAAGATGACGTGAAACTCTTTCGCTTTTTTCATCTCTTTAAGAAGCGGTTTGGCATCCTTAGTCTCTGCAGGGAGCTGGCGGATTTTCAGGCGGATGTTGTATCTGGAGGGAGCTTTGATCAGCTCCTGCAGACGAATCAAACCTAGAGAGAGAGAGAGAGAGAGAGAGAGAGAGAGAGCTATTTATGCATTTATACATTCGAAACACATCCTCCTACTGAGTGATATTCCACAGCCATATAAATGCTAGTATACACACAGTCCTCTCTAATGAGATCTTTCTGCTAAGAGGAAAGAAATATCAGTTTAATCATGTGCAAACTGAAACTGGGTATTATTTCTATAACTAAATAAATATTCATAATGTGTAATTTAATCTAATATACACATTATTTCATTTCAAACACATTCTTAAAATAAAATATTTGTTTTACTATATTTCTTTAGATATATTTCAGTTGTTGATTACGCTTATCTTCAATTTTAAATAAAGACCCAAAACATTTGAAATAGAAGTTAATAAAAATAAAATAAGATCGAAGACATAAATGATGAAATAAGTGACACAGTGACGTGACGTGAAAGTGACGTGACATACGGCTAAGTACGGTGACCCATACTCAGAATTTGTTCTCTGCGTTTAACCCATCCAAAGTGCACACACACAGCAGTGAACACACACACACCGTGAACACACACCCGGAGCAGTGGGCAGCCATTTATGCTGCTGCGCCTGGGGAGCAGTTGGGGGGGTTCGGTGCCTTGCTCAAGGGCACCTCAGTCATGGTATTGCTGGCCCGAGACTCGAACCCACAACCTTCGTCAAACTCTCTAACTATTAGGTCACGACTTCCCCCAATAAATAAATAGATTCGATTACTCTTCTAGAAAATATTACTATTATTATATTATTAGTATTTCCTATCACTTTGATTCAAATTTTTGATTAGAATTCTTCAGTGAGGATTCTGAATCCTCTTCAGAAATTCTCTTCATCTGTTCACTTCATTCATTATTTCATTCATCTTGTATGCATGTGTTTTCAGCCATGGGGTAAACAGGAACAGCCCGGGGCTATTACAGGAAGCAAAGGACAAATCAGCTGAGCTTGTGCTACTTGAAATGAAAATAGAGAATTATGTGATAGCCAAAGTCTCATTTTTCTCTTTATCTTATGTTATTATTATTTCAGTAATAAAACTTTTTTATTAGGTTTGTTTAATAACAGGTTTAAGTAGAACTGAATGTCTTATTGTACCTAAATGTCCTAGGGGCTAATTAAGAGTAGATAAGTAATTGAGATCCTTAATTATTGTGGTGTAATTTAATAGTTGGACTGAATTGTCAAAGGAAATGTCATTTAATCTCTGAGAAGGATTACAGATAACAGCGAAAGCAAAGCTTTTCAAAATGCTGTACATCTAAATGTAAATATCTCTTTATTTTACCTAATGCGCTTAATTTATCCTTACAACCTCAGTATGTAAAGAAGGGGCTAGTAGATTTTTAACAGATCCTGAATTTTTATTGACTTGTAAAACACTTCATGAATTATGACATTATCTATTACATCGTCTATGACCTGCCGGACTCACCCGTGCTGTCGTCGTACACCACCGTAACTGACTCCCACCTGAAGAAGTAAACAAGCTCCAGGATGGCACGGCTGAGGGAGGAGAAATCAGGATAGAGACTGACGTAGTACGAATCGCGATTATCTGACACTTGGTGTTTCCATCTGGTCTGGATATGTGGTACTCCTAGTGCATTGGAGATGGACTGCACTGCATTGGCTGAGGAACTGTGAGATGGTCCAAATATGGCTGCCACACCTAAAGAGAGCTGCTCACAAGCTGCTGAGAGAATGGAAAGAGATGTCAAACAAGAAATGATCAATAATTTAAAACTTTAGGCATTAGAAAAAAGGATACATGTATTAATAAAGAGGTATAGTTTCATATATATCATTTGCACGAGACCGTAGTAGAGCACGTACAAAAGCAGGAACAGTTGGAAATATTAATACGGATTATTTTGTCTTTACTCCATCCATGTTGTTCTGTACAGTAAATAACAAAAGCCATCTCAGAGGCCACCAATTATGCTCTAAATACGTGAGTTCTACCTTCTACCTGTCTCAGGGGAACAAAAAAAAGCATAATTAGGACTATGTTATAATAAAAAAAAAATCCACACTCCCAAACCCTCAAGGCTATTAGCTAACATTGTATAATGAAGTATATTATATTTTTAATCATGCAATTAAATGTGCTCGAAAAAAAAAACATCTCTGTGGCTTTCTCTTTTGCCCACCTTTCCTTGAGGCCTCAAAGCTGTCAAAGACATTGATCCTCTGGATGTCGTAAGTGAGCGTGGTGTTGGGCAGCAGCGTCCGGTTCCTGTTGATGGTGTTCAGTGCAAATTTGAAGGCCAGCTCCTCAGCACCAGAAGGGCCGCTCTCAATAGACTCAAAAATCCCTCCTGTTACAGAAATGATATTGGGATTAAATGTGCATACAGTGGTGGCTCAGTGGTTAAAGTTAACAGGCGTACTAAAGCCTACTGGTTCAGAAGGTTTAAATCCTCACATTGCCATACTGTCACCATTGGTTGCTTAACCCTCACCTTCTCAAGCGTACTCTGTCTCAGTAGTAAGCCAGTTTGGATAGAAATGTCAACTAAATGGATAAATGTAAATGTAAAATAATGATACACATTTATAGTCTCACTAAATAAACAGGTAGTGACATTTTCAAGTGTATTGCACCACAGAGAGTTGAGAAATCAATTGCTTACCAAAGATCGAGGCTCTCCATTTATCACTAATTCCCCCGATATCTATGGGTATCGAAGGCAATTCATTTCTGAAGTGTGAATTGTGTGTAAACTAGTAAGTGTGAATTACAAAGGTAATACATTATTAATAAAGCACCGTCTGGGAATATCTACGATCAGTCTCTCTCTCTCTCTCTCTCTCTCTCTCTCTCTCTCTCTCTCTCTCTCTCTCTCTCTCCCTCTCTCTCTCTCTGCACAACCAGCAGTACTCAATAATGACCAAACAGTAAAAATGTGCTTCTAATTCTATGTAAAACATCCACAATATCTCAAATTTCTCATAAAAATAAATGACGTGTATTGTCTGTACCACAAATTCTGGATAAAAACACACACACATATATATAAAATCTGTTTTGATTTCTCTGCTTTTCAGTATGATTGGCACCAATACAATGGTCCTGGAGATTTTATTCCATGGTTTCAAGTATGTGAAAGGGATAAACAATTAATTTAAGCTATATGTCCCTTTAGGTTCAAAGACACATTGTCTTCCATCCTTCCATCCAAAGACACATCCTTCCATCTACATGGTCTTCTAATTGATGTTGTAGCCCATCTGCTTCAAGCTTTGATGTGTTAAGATGCTTTTCTTCTTACTACGATTAAAAATGTGGCTATTTGTTCCCTTTTAATCAAACGTTTCTTGTTTAAGAAGTTATATATTCTATCAGAGATTTGTGAGAAAACTGAGCAAAATATTTTCCAAGCTTCTAACACCAAGTCCCTAATGAACCTTGAGACCATGACTATACCCTGCAGTTGTTCACTTTAAGCTCTGATTCAATTTGAAAACTCTAATTTTATGCACTCATATAATTATTTTAACATTACTTAACCTATTATCTTATCCTAATTCAAATATGAATAGAATAACTGCAACCCTTATGACTATAACATTATTTCTAAGAAATATTAATACTACATTCGTTCTGCAAACAACAAGACTTGTGGTTAATTTATCAGAAATATAATGTTCATTATTTTTCAGCTTTTAAAATTGATGTCTAATGCACTTATAGACTTCTATTTAAATGTGTTTGTATTTATCCCCAATGAACAAGCCTGACGTGACTGAGGCGAGGTGAGTTGGTGAGGAAAAACTCCCTTAGATGGAAGAGGAAGGAACCTTGAGAGGAACCAGACTCAAAAGGGAACCTCATCCTCATGTGGGTGACACTGGAGGGTGTGATTATAAATCCACAGTCTGACATTTGTGTATTGATGAGGATGTTGTTGTCCTCAAAGACCACATGGAGTTGGCATCTCCTATTAGAATGTTCGAATACTGCATCTTCATACTACGTCTCTAGATGTCTCAGGATCCTCACAGGGTTGATGCCTCATCTCAATCAAGGTCCGAAATCTTCATGACACGGAACAAAACTGTTTATTTCTTCTCTTTTACTCCATTTGCCATGACAAGTTTTTGATAGTGAAAGTTTTCATTCAACATTTTCTCTTAAATGAAACTTAAAGTGATCCATCGTCCTGACTACTTGTGAGTTTGGAAACAAAACTTATCTTTACATTTTTGAGGCATCAAGTGAACTTTGGTTTCTAAATTTACCCATCTTGATGGAAACCCTTGATGGAATCTGTACATGGGAGGAACATGTGAAACTCTATCATTAGACCATCTGAGCTGTGAGACTGCAGTGCTACCTTAAAGGTGGGGTCTCCGGTGTTTGAGAAATGCTTCAGAAAACTGAGTCGGGCCGAAAAAAAAAACAAGAATCAAAACAAACGTGTAGCCAATGAGCAGTAAGGGGCGTGTCTTGTCAATATGGGTGGAGAGAGTGTTCAGTGCGCATGTGTGACATTAGCAGAAAGCGGCTTTAACATTGACATGGAGGATAAAAACAAAGAAAGAAAGCGATGAAAGACTTACGATAAGGTAAGAAGTAGGACGTGTTAATATAGGATCAGCTTTCCAGCGCTGGAGAGAACTGAAGGAGCAGGAAGTTGGTCACATATTCACAGATTGGAGTTTCCTGAGTCAATAACTCCTGAGCTAAACACTGTTACTACACAAATAACACCTCTTTTCTATCGTAGTAATGTAGAGACGCAGCTACAACCGTGTTTTGTGTAGTAACAGTGTTTAGCTCAGGAGTTATTGACTCCAATCTGTGAATATGTGACCAACTTTACTTAAGACGCCGAGGCGCTTTTTTCCTTCTCGATAGGTGAGTAACGTTGGTTTTGTTTTGTTACACAGAACTAATATATGCCTTTGTCCTTTACATGATTATGCTTGTGTGTCATTTTTGCTTGTTTGTTTATCTGCAATCGTATTGTTCTTCCCTTCAGCTGTGATAAAGACACATTTTTTTCCATTAGTTGCAAAATCTTGAAATATCTTAATTTGTTAAAGAACCTCTCTCTATCTCTGCCTCTGTATTATATACGCTTAAGTTTTATCAGCACCATTATCATAATACTTTTGGCTGATAAATTTGTTCTTCATTTCTGCTGTATAGGTCCCAGGCAAAGGTCGAGTCTCTGGAGCACCTGAGGTTTTTATAATCTTTCACTCAGCTTGAGATGAGATTTCACAACTGAGCCATCTCTTGAACAAGGACAGATAGCTATCAGAGATTAGAAGGCTCCGTCTCAGCAGTAGGTCTCAGATGGTTTTAGGCATAAAAGGCATAGATATTAGAGAAAGCAGAGCTATGCTGGATAAGACTGGAAAGGAGACTAAAGGCCAATAAACCAATAATAATAATAAACCAATCAGTGAAATCTCAACATGTCCCAAAGTGGTTTCTTGCTCTTTTGCCACAACAATTTATCACCTTAAAATTTAAGATGAAATAAAAATGCCACATCTTGCCCTTTTCTCATTTATCATACAAGGCCAAGTTTAAATCATTACTATAGAATCTTTAAGAGCACTTTAATATAAATGTCTGATATAAATCTCAGAGCTTCTTATACACTCACTCACTCACTCACTCATTCATTTTCTACCGCTTAGCCGAACTACCTCGGGTCACGGGGAGCCTGTGCCTATCTCAGGCGTCATCTGGCATCAAGGCAGGATACACCCTGGACGGAGTGCCAACCCATCGCAGGGCACACACACACACACTCTCATTCACTCACAAAATCACACACTACGGACAATTTTCCAGAGATGCCAATCAACCTACCATGCATGTGTTTGGACCGGGGGAGGAAACCGGAGTACCCGGAGGAAACCCCCGAGGCACAGGGAGAACATGCAAACTCCACACACACAAGGCGGAGACGGGAATCGAACCCCCAACTCTGGAGGTGTGAGGCAAACGTGCTAACCACTAAACCACCGTGCACTTCTTTACATTTCTTCGTTTTTCTAATACGCTGCAAATCTTTGTTTTTTGTTTTTTTTTTTAAATTGTGTTGGAGTCGTCTACGGCTTCCGAGGCAAGCCTTTCTGTCTTTGTTTAGGAGAGCAGATTTGCTTCTGCAACAAAGTTGTTTGTATTCTGACCTACTAGGGATCTCAATTATGTTTCCCAGACAAGCCTAAATAAAGAGACTGTCCAACTCTCTGTGGGTCATCAACATTTAGGTCAGAGAAAATGGGCAAAAAATAGGGGTATATAAATTAATAGATGAATCCAACTAAGAGCTAAAAGAAATGATTCTGACCTCAGTGTGACTGTGTGTGTCAGTGTGTGTGAGTGTGTGTGACTGTGTGTGACTGTGTGTTTGTGTGTGTGAGAGAGAGAACAACAGACAGCAGAAATGGGAGTATGAAGGCGATGAAGCATGTCCTCTCAGACTCTTAAGTTATTGATTGGCCCTTTCACATCCCTTTGCCATAAGACTGATTTTCCTTGGGGAACACAGCAGTCCCAACATCTGGCTTTGGATCCATTGCATAATGAAGATGAATGAATTAGCATGGATTGTCAATAGATACTTAATGACATTGCAATTTTTTACATTTTTTCATTAATTGCATCCAATAAGCAATATCTCGGTCTTGTGTTATAAGGTTTTCATCTGCTTATCCACCGTAGCGCTGCCAAACCCTCATACGTCTCTTTTCATCTGTTGTATTAAAGGCAGTTATTTAATCTTTTGTTTTTATTTAGGTTTATATTCAATGGAAATGTTATTGCTTCTTAATCACTTGATTATTTATTTGATTATTTATTTTTTAAGACTTCTGATTTCACTCATTCCATTGATAATGTAATTTAGCCGACGACTATATCATTAGTTTCTACAGAACACGTATACTAAGATTGGTGGTGGAACATTGTGGGACCCAGAAGAGGGCTTTTTTTTTCACTTAATAGCAAAGAAAATGTGTTCTGGATTAGTATTTGTGATGTTAGATGATGATGTTACATGAACACAAACGCACCAGGGTTCAGGAGAATCGAGCAAGTCTGAATCCAAGCTAACACACTATGTGGCATGAGGAAACAATGACTCTCGGATTCAGACCACAGCAAACATGGCCAGTGGAATATGACCTAAATAACCACTATGCCATAAACACAACTAAATTAGCTCATCAAACTATTGAAGTCGCCAGTGAAGCTTTGCTTGAGTAGGGAAAAATCATTCAAATGAATGAAAGTAGTTTTGTTCTGTTTAGTTCTTTTTCTTCATTGTTCTGAATCTTTACTTTCGGTGCTTGTTTTAGTAAAACCTTGCATGTGTCTCTAATAAAATTCAGTGTCTGTTTATTTGCCAAAGTTTACTATTAACCCTTCGAATCCTGTATTAACGCTTGATAAACACGGATCTGCTCCGTGCCAGAATCTGATTAAACATTTTCTATGCTTATAATAATTAGATTTCGTATGCTTTCTGCAGCTTTATGCAGACTGCGATCTGTGTAAAACCTGCCATATTTTCAGAACGGTCCTGTTAAAGGTGGGATCAATATTTTTATCATTCATTCATTCATTTTCTACCGCTTATCCGAACTACCTCGGGTCACGGGGAGCCTGTGCCTATCTCAGGCGTCATCGGGCATCAAGGCAGGATACACCCTGGACCCAACCCATCGCAGGGCACACACACACTCTCATTCACTCACGCAATCACACACTACGGACAATTTTCCAGAGATGCCAATCAACCTACCATGCATGTCTTTGGACCGGGGGAGGAAACCGGAGTACCCGGAGGAAACCCCCGAGGCACGGGGAGAACATGCAAACTCCACACACACAAGGCGGAGACGGGAATCGAACCCCCAACCCTGGAGGTGTGAGGCGAACGTGCTAATCACTAAGCCACCGTGCCCCCATATTTTTATCAACAGACAAAAAAATGTAAATGATGTGCATGTGAATGTGCCTTATTGAATTTCTAGTTATCTTTAGATATCAGAACCACAAATCTCACAGCAACTAAAGTAGACTTGCAAGGTTTTTTTTTATTTTCCTGAGTCCTGAACATGACCTACTGAATTCAGTTCATGCAGCTGCTCTCTCTCTCTCTCTCTCTCTCTCTCTCTCTCTCCCTCAGCCTTTCCCTGTACAGTAGGTTTGCAGTGTGCAATGCATGATAATATCCCATCCATCTCTGCTCTGTAATTTCCAAACTGGTGTGAAAAGTGGGAGGAAAAACTCGCATCTCCATGTAGATACTCACTAGCAATGAATGATGAATGAAATGTCTTTTTTATGCTAAACTGTTTACTCATAAATATCTGCAACAAGTAAAGTGATCTTGAATAAGCAACTAAAAACATGTAAATCTATATATACTTTGTGTCATTGGCCGGTATGCTGAAGGTAGAGCTGCTGAGGTTAAGAAAATGACACTTCAGATTTTTATTGGGTTAATGACCAATAACTATCAAAAATGAAGAGCGATGAATCAATAAATGAAGCCTTTTCTGTATGAATTAAAATGACTTCATACATGAAAGACAACTTTTCTGTTTCTACATTATTATTGTAAATTTATATCTAACATTTATCCCTAATGATCAACCCTGAGGTGACGTTGGCGAGGAAAAACTCCCTGAGATGATACGAGGAAGAAACCTTGACAGGAACCAGACTGAGAAGGGAACCTCATCCTCATTTATGTGACACTGTCAATATAAATAATGTCCTTTTTAAAACAGTTTGTATTCCAGTGTTATAAATGCTAGCATGTTTGATGGCATTAAAATTCTGTTTCTATTTATTGGATTGGTGCTTCATAACAGTATTGAATGCAAAGGGACCACAGGAGATTCATTTCCATAAAATGTGATTAAAATGAAATGAAATGTGTCTATATTAATCATCACTCTTTGTGAAATTCAATAGTTTAGCAGATATTTCTACTGCGATAATGTGAAGTTCATTCATTTTTGGTAGACATGAAAGACTGTGCGAAAATGTACATAGATTTTAGCAGAAAAGCTACATCATGGCTTCAGTGGGACCTTGTGACAGATTCAAGTACATGGCGTTTTAATGGCACACAGATTACTGTTCACTGAACAACAGGCTTTTTAATGTTTGTTTGGGTTTCATCCAAATGCACAGTTTCTTTCGGAGTCATGAAGGCTATGATGTAGGAGTTTATGTAAAATAAACAATCTTATATATATATATATATATATATATATATATATATATATATATATATATATATAGAGAGAGAGAGAGAGAGAGAGAGAGAGAGAGAGAGAGAGATTTCCACCTATACTGGACTGTACACTGTTTTGCTCTCAGACAGACACATGGCTTCTCCGTATGATAATTGGAAGATCTCTCAAAGCGTGGTGAATCTCGCCGAACTCACTAAAATGAAAATTAACCCAACTCATTATTCCAGACATAAACATATTTAAATACAAATTTGTTCGTTATTTTTAGGTCAAGCTAGAAAGTTGACTTTCTTCATCAGTGAAATCCAATTAGCTGTTTTTTGGCAGACATTCCTAATGGTGTCAGGTTGCTTTTGGAAAAAGTCTTTTGATGCTCTTACTTATGAGAAGAGACTGAGAATTAAACAAGAGTTCAGACCAGTACCCAAAACTAATTTATTTCAGATGTCAGGGAGCTGAAGCAGGTCCTTTCTTCTCTCTTGGTGCCCGTAAAGTTAATTATCTGACTGGAAGCATGTACTACTGGCATTGTATGCTAATTAAATCCTTTCATAAAACAGATAAACACTTTTAAATACTTTTGAATTTTAAATTAAACATTTCATTGTTTCATTTCATTTTGTGTTCATACAGGAAGCAGATACAGTACCTACATCTCCCAAAAGGTAAAATAACACATGGCTAGTTTATACAAGAATTCCCAGCAGGTCAGTAATGTGCTGCTAGCAAAGACAAAATACTAAAATAATGGAAATAATACAGCATGTACTTCAGTTTGGTGATTAGCATGTTAGCATATTTGCATTGCATTGGTTCCTGTCACCACCATGTGTGAAGTGTTCTGCATGTTCTCCTCGTGCCTTGAGGGTATTCCAGTTTGCACCCAAAGTCCAAAAACCTACACTGGAGGCTGATGGCATTTCTATAGTGTGTGGATGGGTGTGTGAGTGATCGTGCTACGCGATAGACTGCATCCTGTGTAGGATGTATCCTGCTTTGTGATCGTCTCTTCTTACAGAGCTACTTCGTCAATCCTCACGTTCTATCCTTGGTTGGAGTCTCGTCTCCTGGTGGTCACCCTGTCAGGGATCGATCTGCATGGTCAGCCAGTGTCTCATGGGATTGTTGTGTATGAAGCCGCCCGGAGACTATCATGATATCTGATGAACCAATGTTGTGTCAGTCAGCTGTATGGTCTGGTCTTTATCAGCAATCAGGTCTGTGCTGAACTCAGAGTTTATAATGATGCATTAGTTACTCAGGAGCTCTCAGTTGCACTATTATAAACTGTTGTAGGAAGGACATTATTTACATTTACACTATGTCTGGTTCCTCTCAATGTTTCTTCCTCATATCATCTCAGGGAGTTTTTCCTTGCCGCCGTCACCTCAGGCTTGCTCATTAGGGATAGGGATAAATATACAGTATTTTAAATTTGAAGTTAATCTTTTTTTAAATAATTTTAATTGTATATATTCCTTTATTTATTTATTTTTATCCTTTTCTTCTTCTTATAATTATTATTATTATTATTATTATTATTATTATTAGATTTATTTCCTTTTCTCTCTCTTCTGTTTAAATGCTTCTGTAAAGCTGCTTTGAGACAATGGGAAATTGAATTGAATTGAACCCCATGAACAGCTTTCACCCAAGGCCAAAAGAAGGTCCTGACAAGGATATTTGACTCATCTTTGTCCTGGAAGTGTATCACTACACTAAAAGGTGTATAGGAATTTTAATCTACAAAGTAGCTTAAAATAACATTCACACTCATGACAGACCACTTGACTAGACCAGGATTACAAAAAATGATGTTATGTGATTTATTAATTCACACAATGTGCCGTTTGCCCGAGTCGCACTCATTTTAAAGTGAATATCGGCTCAGACCTGGTCATCTTTATTACGGTCATTCGATACATCGTTTGGAAAATGACTGTAATATTATCATTCGCGATACTGATACATCACAGAATGCCTTCATAATGAAATTTAACAAATCTCTGCATGTGTAACCTGCTGTGGGTGTCCTGACTAAACATGAGTGTGTCTGTGCTTTGATGAATGAGCAAACGGAAAATGTCATTTAGATCAGGCCAGATTTTTAGCAAGTCAAGCCAGGAGTCCATAAATGGGTATTAAATGACTTGCAAACAGAATCCCAGCATGCCATTTGTTAAATATTATGCCACCGTAGTGTTCACTCAAAGCTCTCTCTAGGCATTTAGATCAACAGATCCGTAGAACACTCTTCCACTGATATTTCTTCATGTGTATGTGTGTGTGGAATCTGATGAGTAATCGGATGAGTGACGGATTAAGTGACTCAGTGTTTGACGTTAAAGTAAACTGTGTGAATGAGAGACGAATGTGCTGTCAACTGTGCGTTCTCACGAGGTAATGCTACTGTCGAACAGTCTGTGAACTTTGCAATAGATTCTGTTTCTCTTCTTTCATTCAGCCTGTCCTTAGATAAAAAGGGTTTTCTGAGGGTTCATTGGATAGTCAAGAGTACTTAACTTCCTAAAAGGGTTCCACTTAATAAGACAATCCTCTATTATGTGATTCTACATAGAAACTGTTTCAAATAGCTCTTAATCATGAGCAAGAATCGTTTATTCCACAGCATGATTGGATTCTTTAATCCGAAAGTGCTGTAACATAAATGATATATTGGTTTTAATGCCCTCAGACTTATACGTTATCGTTCCTATAGAAACAGCTCATATATGGCAGATATTCCATGTTATCTAAGACTAACAGTAAAAACAAACAATTATGTGACATTTACAAAATGAACACAATAAGTATCAATGCTTCTTACGAGTCAGGAAAGTCTTACTTCACAAGAAAGACAGAGGAAATTTACGTTTTCCAGATCACATGACAAACGTCAAGAGCATAAAGGAGAACATCATGAGAGAACCACTGTTTTATATATCCATATATTTATGGGTTAGTGTATCTCCAAAACAAGGTCTTATGGGTGGTATGTGGTGTATGTGGTGGTAAAACTACCAAAAGTGGTCCATAGAAGGGCAACATGTGAACCAGTGACAGGGTCATGGGCACACAAGACTCGTGTTGGGTGAGTGAAAGCTAGCCCATCTGGCCTGATTTAACACAAGAGCTACTGTAGCGCACATTGCTGAAAACGTGCATGCTGGCTATGATAGAAATGTCAGACTCTTGTCAGGCTAGTGCTCATGATGAACCACAAAAAAGCACCTACAATGTGCATGTGAGCATTAGAACTGACCAGGGAGCAGTGAAAGAAGGTAGTGGATGCAGTGGAAAAAGCAAGAGATGGCAACAAAATGGGAAGAAAGCTAGCCAGTCGAGACTGTGTGATGCTCTGAGTAATGCTCTCCTTGGAAATCTTGTGTCCTGGTATTCATGTGGATGTTACCTTGAGACTTAACACCTACCTAAACAGTGTTACAGATCAAGTACACTCCTTCATGGATAATGTTAGTGTCCTTATTTTGCAGGATGATGCTTGGTGCAACACTGCAAAAATTTGTTCAGGAACGCTTTGAGGAGCATGACAAATAAATTAAGGCTGACGATTGAGCATCTGTGGGATGTGCTGGACAAACAAGTCTCATCCATGGAGTCTACACAATGCAACTGGTAAAAAAAATTGTGATGCTAGACATATTATTCAGTTCAGGTTTGCACTGTATATCTGAAATATATGAATTTAATCACATAATCTGGCAACCCTGCTTACAGAATTTAAAAAGTTAAGTACAAATTGGAGACTAACTGTTTGTTTTTAGCCTGACTGCCTTACTGAGTTCCAAATAAAATCTTATTTCTACCATAATTTCTGCACAAACAAAAGAAATATGCTTTCATTAAGCTCCACATAGCTTAAGCAGATTGTACGCTGTGCACAGGGCAGCATATCACTGCAGGGCTCTGCAAAAATAATCCTTTTTAAAAGATTTTAATATAAAATATGTGTGTCCGTTGCAGGTGTTTTTTTTTCCCCAAACATTATTAAAAGAAAATGTTCCTAGGATTTCATATAGGTGTACATGTGTAATGAAATGCTGCTTAAACAATTTCATTTTGACTCGCAGCAGTTTTGTAATGCATCCTAGGTTCATGGTACATTCTGATAGTGTGTCCAGAAAACATCTGGAATGTAACAAAGCCAAAAACACAAAGCAAATCCAAAATATAAGAACGTGGCTATTGTTGTCAACTGTTGCCTAAATAACAGTTTCTGTTGTTATGGTTCTTTATACTGTAGAACCATTTAATGATTTTGCTGCATGGCACCAAAAAGAAGATGATACTTATTAAACAATTTATTTGATGATATGTTTGTACAAGAATAAAAAAAAAAAGGCAGGTGAACGAGTCGTACAGCACAGTCGGGTTCCCTTTTCTGTATTATTGAGTATCTAATCATTACCTTATAAACACTGTGCTCTGTAATGCAGGCTGCACAGCCATAACACTGTCGGGTATCTTATTGAAATGTTGGTTCAAATAGAAGCACATCTTGCTCCTGAGCAGAAAGGCGTTCACCGTATCATCCAGAGATTGTGATTTTGAAATCAGATGATGTTGCAGCCATCTGTGGCCAGGAGCCAAGGGAGCGAAATTGGCTGTGCTCTCTGTATGGGATGAATAGCATACACTCTTCCCTCTGTCAATCATAGAAACGCTAGCCAATCGAGGTCATTTGTAGGTTTATGTACGGTATGCAGAAGTGTGTAGACATTACTTTCTTCTGTGTTTGAGCTGTTAAATATCAAAGCATCGCATCAGACCTCAATTCTTGAGAATTTGCTGTCGCTTCCTGCTTTTGCTATTAGTCGTAAAAATTCATGATTAATGTTTTACATTTATGCTCGCACTATAATTACAAAAATAAAGATAAATGCAATAAATTCCAATATCCGGTCCTATCATGGAACTGTTAACCTGAATTCATTGCTATATTCACAGTGCAGTCTGCAGGATATGTATAAACGCTGCACTGTAATTATGCTACAATACATTTGAAGCTTTTATACTACAAGGTTGTTATATTCTAGAATCTGATTGGTCAGAAGGTGCTGACATCATCTTTTTTTTTTGGCTGCATTTTGTCTTATTAACTTCAAGACTAAAAGAATAGTCACTGGTGTGGGAATAAGTGTTATAATGAAAGTAAAAACAGGAAACCACTTATTTCAAAGGCTTCTCCATACCAGGGGTTGGAGGAACGGTCTGATTGTACTGTGCATCTGCTGATCTGAATGCGTAGCTAGACTCCATACACTGAGATGGTGACAGTGACACGTCCTAAAACCCTGCCGTTTATTCTTTTCCTATAACAATATGTCCACACTATCATGACACACAATTTAATGCAAAAACATTAACAGCATGTGATTTCAGTCACCCTTTGCTCTAAGAAGACGAGTGTTTCATTTAGCAGCCACTTTTAAGGATCTTGTCAGAAGATTTGAAATTACAACCTGTACAGTATGCCTCGAAACTGGAACTTTATCCACCAGCTACTAGTGATGCTCATTAGTTTTTAACTGTTAGATATGAACAAGTGGGGATAGTTAGGTCTGTTATCTAAGTCATGAAATAAGTCAAGGAGATTGATGACTGGTAATTACATCATGTACAGTACACTTAATGTTGTGGTGCTGTCTATGGGGCTTCCTAAGCATCGGTTTAGATAATGTAATTTGCAGAACAGGGTTTATTCTATTAAAATATATATCACAATACAGAAGTGGAAGCAATTTACTTCTGAAGATGCCATGAAACATATATTCAGGGCAGTCACACACTCATCACCTGAGCAAATATTTGTCTCATAGCATACAGTGGTTATAGTGGTTTTTGGTAGTTTATCATGGGAATAAGATTTTTGACAGGTACAGCATATGGTGGTTTCATGCTGAGATCAAGTAAGCAAAGCTGTGAGCGGAGCAGTCTCTCCACATTAAAGCAAAAGAAGAACAAAGAAAACCTGACAGGAAAAGTGTGCTGCCAGGGGAAGTTTCCTGTGGAAATGTGAGTAATAGAAACAGAAATATATTTACAGCAGTTTTGTGATAAGTGTCTTAATCTGAGTTTATGCTGTACAATATTTGGCCTGATTTAGTTGATGACAATGTTCTGGCAGTGTCCAAAATGTCTGCCTGACATCTCAGAGTATGACAGTTGCTACAATTCTGGTCAAAAATCCATATGCATATGATTACACAAAACTCGCAGTACAGCTACAAACATGGTACTAGTGAAACATAAACAAAAGCTACAAGTTAAAACGAGGATTAATTACATCTTCCAGGTGTGTAACAAGCTAATTATTGTGCAAAAGCTGTTCATAAAATCTTATGACAACATAAAACTTTTTTTTTTTTTTAACTACATTTAGTTGAAGATCATCCTGTGCCGCATCAATATTCACCCAGTATGGCAGAACATAGTAACTATCTTCATCTTCATCTTCAATATCTTAAACCACTGGATTTGCACAGAATAAACCCAAAGGTTCGTGAATGGTTTTAAAGGGTGCTGATTAAGGGATAATTATGAATTCTAAGCTTCCAAAAAGGGGGCACGGTGGCTTAGTGGTTAGCACGTTTGCCTCACACCTCCAGGGTTGGGGGTTCGATTCCCACCTCCGCCTTGTGTGTGTGGAGTTTGCATGTTCTCCCCGTGCCTCGGGGGTTTCCTCCGGGTACTCCGGTTTCCTCCCCGGTCCAAAGAAGGTTGGTAGGTTGATTGGCATCTCTGGAAAATTGTCCATAGTGTGTGATTGCGTGAGTGAATGAGAGTGTGTGTGTGTGTGCCCTGCGATGGGTTGGCACCCCGTCCAGGGTGTATCCTGCCTTGATACCCGATGACACCTGAGATCTAGTGGGAGATCTAGTGGGAGATCGAGGTAGTTCGGATAAGCGGTAGAAAATGAGTGAGTGAGAGAGCTTCCAAAAAAAGAGGAAAGAGTGTATGTATCAGTTGCAAAGAGTGTATGTATCAGTCATTTTTGAGAAAAAAATATTAATCAGATGTATAGAGCTTTGTATTTATTAATTTAGCAGGCCCTTTGGCTGCCAAGAAGTTAATGTTCTATGCAATGAAACCAGAGGATTGCCACAAAGCCACTACTGATCCCTTGAGCAAAATGAATAATCTTCAATTTCTCAGCTACATGCTTCAGAAATTTATGTCAGGCAAATTGATATACCATATTTGGTATGAATGAATTAACCATAATACTGCATGCCTTTTTTAATACTCACTGACGTTCCTAAATAATATGCGTTAATATTAGGTTGGGAGTTAAATATTTTATGCACACAGGTATTTGATTAGCTGGCTTAAGGGCTTTATAATTAGTCAGTGATTGAACAGGGACAGCATTGGCAAAACATTCTGTAGGTGCACAGAGAAAATGATGAAACCTTAAAGAAAAGTTAAAAAGATGCATCACCCTGTTAAAGCCTTTTCAGAAAAGTGGAGTACATTATAACAGCAAACACAGGGGAAATAAATGTGGAATAAATCTAAAACAAGCACACATGGGTGTGATTGGTCAGCTGTCCACATATTTCTGGCACAATAGTGTATTTTAGCTGTAATTTGTTTACTTTAATTCGAGGTTTTCTGTTTGTTTTTAGTATGTTAATATTTTATTTATTTTCCTCCTGTCTTTAAAGCTTTGTGCTAAACATGCTGCTGTCCATGGTGCTGCTCATTCACTGGCTTTTGCCAGTGTAACGCCTGTAAACACTTGCTCAGGGAGCAGAGAAATAACACTCACGTTTACATATTTCACCCATACAGTTTTACAGTCGTATGTGTATGAAAGAAGTGATGAAATTCATATTTGTTGATCAAAATATCGGTGGCAGCAAAACATCGTGTCGCTTCCACAGAACAACAGAGCATGCGCACACTGGACTTGGGCATTGGAAAGACTATCATTGTCAGTTTACTTTGACAGAGATAGATGGGGATGACATCGATTCAAATACCATCTAAACACTCCTTCTACACAGAGGTGTTGCATTATGCATTATGGTTTGAGTCAGCTTTGATTGATATCGTATATTTGACCTATAAGTGGTAGATGCTTCTAACGCACTCAAACACCAGAAAGCGAGATTTATCAATCAGCAAAATGCAGGTGATCCCGAGAGAGAGAGAGAGAGAGAGAGAGAGAGAGAGAGAGAGAGAGAGAGAGAGAGAGAGAGAGAGAGAGAGAGATGAATTGTAATCAGAGCCTCTGCGAGCCCAAGTGTGTAAGATCTGTGTCACAAGCCGCCTCAAAGTCATTCTTCTAACACCAGTGTGAATTATGAACACTGTGGCTTTCAGAATTTCAACATTTAAGCTCCTGATAAGGGGATTTCTGAGAATATGAGGACAGTCTTGTCGCACACACGGCAGGGAATTTCAAGGCTTTGTATAAAATAATGAAAAGAAATAGACTTCGTTTCACTGGAGAAATATCAGCCAGCTGTTAGGACACACCACACACACACACACACACACGCACACACACACACTTACTTATAAACTAAGACACATGCATTACATGCTCAATGTGTAAGTAATGTTAGTTAGACTAGATGCAGCAGTACATTTGTGCCCAAGCCAGATCATTGTGCATCTGTTTTAGCTAATGAGACGGCGTCCAGTGTATCTGTGCAATGGACTAAGACCGGAGAACTTAGGTTACTACAAGTAAATACAGAAACGGAGGACAGAATAAGGATTTACCGAATCTCAGGACGTGCGGCATGGCGTGACTGCAGCCTGTGTAGAGCGCGAGCAGCAACAGCGGCACCAGCGATAATAGTCTCGGTGGGAAAACGACAATTCGATCAGTTACGCGCGCGCTGATTCTGCCCATCTTATTGCCGCTGTTTCTCTTCCATCTTACAGGTGGAAACAAGCATAGACCTCCACGCGCGCTTGTGCGTGCGTGTCTGTGTGTGTCGCTATAAAGGCTCTTGACGTAGCGGAAACATTACGGCATGGTCACACACGTCCTCCACAACGCTTCACCCAGTGCTCGCCGTTTCCAGACCGGGAACACGCGCGACCTCCATCTGTGACAGTGAAAAATCCGGAGTGGATCCGGAGGCCCAAGGAAGAGGAGAGGGATGTGAGGAGAGGGTGTATGTGTGTGTGTGTGTGTGTGTGTGTGTGTGTGTGTGTGTGTGAGAGAGAGAGAGAGAGAGAGAGAGAGAGAGAGAGAGAGAGAGAGAGAGAGAGAGTTTGTGTGTGTGTCTCTGTGTGTGTGTGTGTGTGTGTGAGAGAGAGAGAGAGAGAGAGAGAGAGAGAGAGAGAGAGAGAGAGAGAGAGTGTGAGAGCGAGAGAGAGAGAGAGAGAAAGAGAGAGAGAGAGTGTGTGTGTGTGTGTGGGAGAGAGAGAGAGAGAGAGAGAGAGAGAGAGAGAGAGAGTGTTTGGCGCTTAGCTGCCCACGCGCCCGGTTATACTGCACTGCCGCACCGCCTGTGACGTCGAGCCAGGTTTAGTATAGTGTGTGTGTGTGTGTGTGTGTGTGTGTGTGTGTGTGTGTGTGTGTGTGTGTGTGTGTGTGTGAGAGAGAGAGAGAGAGAGAGAGAGAGAGAGAGAGAGAGAGAGAGAGAGGAGACAAACAGACAGACAGACAGAAAAACAAAAAAAGGTGGCGTACCGTAGCTTTTTATTTTTTTTACAAGCAGAATTATTGTCTTGTTCTTCAAACAAAAAAGTGGTATAGATATTGTTTTAATATAATTTTGTAGACATTAAAATGAACGTCCCACTGATACAGCTCATGTCGGAACACAAAACATTCACTGAATCATTCAGGGTACTTGATTTAATAAAATGTCTTTACAAACATACTGCACCAAATATGTTTACTGTATAAATACTATAATATAAATACTATACTGTAAAAAGTTATTCGGGGTTGTTTAAATGGTTAGGAGTTTGGGTTTAGAGATGCAACCTTGCAACCTTTTTAAAAGAAAACAGAAATGCAATATGTGTTAGAGTTATGCAAAGAACCTTGAAGAGTTTTTTTTTCTAGAGAGAAAATCAAAAGAACTGATTGAAAGGTATTAAAGAAAAAATCATTCCTCTCCTTTAACAGCTTTCTCCTAGATCTGGACTGTGTAACAGAGGACAGACGATACATTCTGGATGGGATGCCAGTTTATCTCAGCTATTCACATACACATTCACACCTAGGGGCAATTTAACGTAGCCAATCTACCTATGATGATGTTTTTGGACATGGAAACCCAGGGGAAACGCATGTAGACATGCAGACACTCAGCACAGACAGTAACCCAAGCTTATTCAGCAAACCTTATCTTCTGTAGTCTGTTTGAGCTGCATGTGGTGAGTGTTTAGGAAGATGAGCAGTCTCCAGCCATGTCCACGTGGTTCTGGCACCACCTTGAGGTCATATGCTGTTCTGGTGGTGCTGTAGATGTACTGCTTGATTCGTGCACTTTGGGTGCAAATCTAACCATGGATGAAGTTTGGCATTACAAAGTGGACCAGAAATCAGCCAGAAATATAAAACATATGAACAGCTTACATTTACTAGCCAAGTGCAGTGTGTGGGTGAACTGTGCATGTTGTTTAAATCTATCCAGTGTTATATAATAATATGACAAAGCAGATGTGTTACAGTATGATTAACATTTTAGTGTTGCGTTAAAACGTTTGACCCTGCAGTGAATTCTGCTGAAGGAATAAATGAATTAATCAGGCAACAAAGCATCAAACTATTGAGCTTAAATCAAGATCTGCTATTCGGAGAATCCCCAATAAGAGCCATCACAATTTAAAGAGCTTGTTTACACCTCTCTCTTCCTTTAGGAGGATTTCATTTGTGGCTCATTAGTTGAAATCGAGAATACGTTATGCATCATTTACTAACATTAAACAGGATTATTAAATTTAATATGGCTAAATCCATTCATTCATTCATTCATCTTCTACTGCTTATCCGAACTACCTCGGGTCACGGGGAGCCTGTTCCTATCTCAGGCATCATCGGGCATCAAGGCAGGATACACCCTGGACAGAGTGCCAACCCATCGCAGGGCACACACACACACACTCTCATTCACTCACGCACTCACACACTAGGGACAATTTTCCAGAGATGCAAATCAACCTACCATGCATGTCTTTGGACCGGGGGAGGAAACCGGAGTACCCGGAGGAAACCCCCGAGGCACGGGGAGAACATGCAAACTCCACACACACAAGGCGGAGGCGGGAATCGAACCCCCAACCCTGGAGGTGTGAGGCGAACGTGCTAACCACTAAGCCACCGTGCCCCCCTGGCTAAATCCACTTTCTCAAAAATCTAGTCTTTATTTGTATTTTTTTCCATAATTGACAGTTTCTATCCACCAGCCAGCTATCTATCATTTGATACGTACCAACGATGTCCAAGGCCTCTGAAAAACAAGAATTTGAAAACAAGAACTTGATCCTGTGATTTACAGGAGATTATGCCATAAATCCCACTTAGAGACTAAGGCAAATTTTGCTCTCTAGCCATCAAAATCTTCATCTCCAGCATCTCCAATTAGAAACAAATATTGATGTGTTTTATACAATCATTATAGACCCATGATTAAGCGACTCCACTTTTTTTAGTAGATTTGGTATATATTTGTAGCAATAGCCACTGCACTGGTCAGTGAGAAGGAGTGACGCTATATGCTTTTTACTCTGAATTAGGAAATGCAGAAAGTGAAAAAAGAAAAAAATCTGTTTGTACCAGATATGTTTTGTAAAAAAAAACCCTAATAAGCCTTCCTTTCCTCCGAACAAACAATCCGACCCCTTCTGTTTCATGCTGCCCAAAATTACATATCAAATTCTATTTATAATGTCAAGATCACTGCATTTTTATATCCAAAAATTATTTGAAAATGTAGAACAGTATGTAGACTTTAAAATACTTTTTAAGCGTATCCCAGTTTATTAAAGTGTGAAGGACTCACACTGATGCAATGGATAGTGAATAAGGAAAGGAGATGAAAGCAGCCTTTGATTTAGACTTGCATTTACCCTGAAGGCTCAACAGAATCTTTGTTGGACTGGGAGAGTGACGGAAATTAGTGGGTATGGATGGCTGAGAGAGAGAGAGAGAGAGAGAGAGATGGGGGGGGCACTTACTGGCGAATGAATCCATCTATAAAACGTCAAACCCATTCTTATTACATGTTAATGAAATGATCTAACATGGCGCATTGAAGGTGCAATATGTCAAGATGTTCAACATGTAAATTTCCCCTAAAGAATCAGTATCGCTGCCCATCACCACAGAATCGTATTAAGCTGTACATTGGAGAACTAAGATGGCTGATCACATTGTTAATCACCTTCACATAACCAGAATAATAGATTTCTTCTTTCCTGCGATGACAAAACTCATCAGCATTGTCAAGGAAACAAGCCGGTAAACAGCTCAGCTATTCTCTTGGAAATTGCAGGCTCATGGGATATACATATCTTTTTGAGAATCTGATTGGTCAGGAGGAGTGCTTATTGTTGTCGTATCACAAACTGAAAAGACTGGCAGATTTTTAGTAGCATTCATGGTTTTGAATTCATCTTTGAATCTCTTAGAATCAGTGATCCTGACAATATGTGGTAGCCTAGTGCTTAAGGTGTTGGGCTACTAAATTGGAAGGTTGTGAGTTTGATTCCTACGTCCACCAAGCTGCCACTGCTGGGCCCCTGAGCAAGGCCCTTAACCCTCAATTGCTCAGTTATAAAAATGAAGTAAAACGTAAGATGCTCTGGATAAGGGCATCTGCTAAATGCTGTAAATGTTATGTAAATAACTGCTAATTATGCTGAGTTTTTTTGCACCGTTGAACTGTTGTGTTTCTGAAATACTTCAATCAGCCTTAGACAGATACTCCTAATATCCTTCCTCCGTCAAAGTCACTGAGATTGCATTTTTTTCCCTCATTGTTCCGTTGGACGTGAACATTAACTGAAGCTATTGACTATATGCATTGCATTGCTGCTACCTGATTGGCTGATTGGGTAACAAGTCTATTATAAGTGAGTTGCCTAATTAAAAGGAATTGTGATTAAAGGTCAGTTTCACTATACGTTTGTACAGCAAACAAATAAACAAACAAGAATTCATGTAAACAATATTCAGACATACACACTACAACCCGAGGCACTTAATTCACCATCTGTGCCATTTACATACAGTACTTATGGAAATAGGCCTCAAGAGTGCAGTCACGCTCTCCTCACCAGTCCACCGGTCCTCGTACTCATATTCACACTAGCACACTCTTTATTCACACGTTAACATGTATAGTGCATTTCACTACGCAAAGTTTATTACATGTGGAAAATTTTATCATTGAAATTTAGCTCAGTGGTAAAATATTGCTCTAGTTAGTTGCTTTATGTTCATTTAGGTTAATTCAATCAATTCCTATAATTCTATTTACAACCATTGCTAATAGGCCTTATTTGATATGGGTACAGTTAACATAACTGGATGAATGAACTAAAATAAATATCCGAAAGAACATGAGCACTATGCTGATGCTCAAGTACTAAACTGTCCTCCGGTGCAGCTGCTGGCTAATGATATTTATTTAATTTGTGTTTAGTTGCAATCTTAATGATCCCATGATTATAGTGTTCCTTGTGTTCTGGCCTTGGTCTCAGATCATGGATTTTGTTCTAAGATAAAGACTATGACTCGTGTTACCCTACAAGTAATGTATTCTGGAGTAACCTGACCTCAAGCAGGCACACAGAGAGATGTTTTAAGGTGCGTATACATAAAAGAACGACTTAATTCTTTTTATGATGCAGTATAAGGGTTTACGGCTTCGGTGCCTGTAACTGATAGCGTCCTAGATCAAGTTGCATAGTCCCGGTAAACAAGGGATCCATTCTTTTATGATTTGGAACAATGCAACATATTGAAACTAAACAGTATCCTAAATAATCTTATGAATTGTGTCATTATTGTGTATTTTGGCTACATTTAAAAAAGTTTTTTTTTTGGACATTTTTTGCTTGTCACATGTGTAGGTAGTATTAGATTTATTTTGTGCTGCCACTTTAAGATGTTGGCCAAATTATCGAATTAAATTTTTGTGTTCGAAAACATTTTACAGAGTCAGAATCTAACATTCACTGCAGGTAATTAGTCAGTAATGAATCAGTAGTCAGCACATTTTTCAGTGTCATATGATGTGAAAATGAACAAATTAGTACAAGTAACCAGAGATGGGGGACTCGAGTCATATGAATTGACTCGAGTCAGACTTAAGTCGCAAGTTTGAGACTTGAGACTTGCTTGACAATTATTAAAAAAAGACTCGACTTGACTTTGACTTGACATTCATGACTTGAGACTTACTTGTGACTTGCACATGTGTGACTTAGACTTACTCCCAACTCTGCAAGTAACTGTAATAGGCTAGAAGGAATAATAATACAATTACCACTATAAAATCTTTGCGAAGTCTAAATGATCATATCATCATTGCCCAACAGTGAAGTTACACTGTATATCCAAAAGTATAAGAACTATATGTGGCTTTTTCCCCCAAACTGCTGCCACACAGTTTGGAAGCGCCATATTGTATAGAAAGTCACGTACAATGTAGCGTGAAGAGTTTACTTTACTGAAATGCTCCTGCATGACAATGTTCCTGAACACAAAGCCCCTGAGCTCCATGAAGCCATGGTGTGTTAATGTTGGAGTGGGAGAACTGGAGTGTCCTGCACTGAGCCCTGACTCTGACTCAACCCCACTGAACACCTTTGGGATGAACTGGAACACAGACTGAACCCCAGACCTCCTCACTCTTACACCATCAGCGTCTGATCTCCCCACAGACACACTCCAACATCTAGTGGAAAGCCTTCACAGAAAAGTGGAGCTCTTTATAACAGGTTAACAGATACCTTTGGTGATATGATGTACTTTAGCAAGCTAACACTGACTACAGTAAACTATAACAGTGGATTTCTTTAGTTCTTCAGTATTAGCTACTGTTTGCTAATATTTGTTGAAAGCATTATCATATGTATAAATACGTAGCTTAATGTCTTAACAAGCTAATTTCGGTTGCTTTGCTTAGAGAACAAACAAATGTTGTTTCTCAGTTCCTAGTGTTTTTGTCCCACCCTAGACTGACACTCGGCTGTTAGGACCCATGGAACTCTGGGCACAAAGTGTTTGGTGCTTTAGGGTCATTTTATTTCTTTTTAAATGAACATTACATGCACTAATACAGCCACTTCCTAAATCCCTAACAAATCGTGACCGAAACATAGAGAAGAAATAAACACGGACAGAAATACTGTAGCCCAAGACAGGGGGCTTGGGCTTAGAAGATTCACCGTGTTTGCTAAATGTGAACTAAAACAGCTTAACCTGCTCCTTCCACAGTTACATGAGCTGGCAGAGGTCAAGTCACAGCTCATCAGACCCCAGCAGGGAAAATCCTTATCACAGGACACACTTATGCAAACACTACAGATAATCAATACATGTCTTTGGACTGGGAAAGGAAACCGGAGTATCCAGAGGAAACCCATGAAAAACAGGGAGAACGTGCAAAGTTTGTGCACACAGGGCAGGTTTCAAAGCCTCAGCTCTGAAGGCGTGAGGGATTTTGTGCTAACCACTAAGCCCAAATGCAGCTCGTCCAGCCAGCATCATTCACTGGATAAACAGATTTGTGTTAACGCATTAAAAAGAAATCCTACTTGTTGGCGATGATGCAAAGAGATTTTTTTTAAATGATTAAACAAAAACAGAGTTAATAATCTAGATGGAATTTTTGTTTCTTGTTTTATAGGACTACCTACAAAACCATATAAATATACAAACCTCAAATTAAGTGGTGTACCTGTAGCTAAAGTGGTAATACAAATAAAAAAGCAATATTTTCATTCATTCATTCATTTTCTACCGCTTATCCGAACTACCTCGGGTCACGGGGAGCCTGTGCCTATCTCAGGCGTCATCGGGCATCAAGGCAGGATACACCCTGGACGGAGTGCCAACCCATCGCAGGGCACACACACACACACTCTCATTCACTCACACAATCACACACTACGGACAATTTTCCAGAGCTGCCAATCAACCTACCATGCATGTCTTTGGACCAGGGAGGAAACCGGAGTACCCGGAGGAAACCCCCGAGGCACGGGGAGAACATGCAAACTCCACACACACAAGGTGGAGGCGGGAATCGAACCCCCAACCCTGGAGGTGTGAGGCGAACATGCTAACCACTAAGCCACCGTGCTCCCCAAAAGCAATATTTATTAAACATAAATAAACTTGGTTGTTATTGTTTACAAGATTTTCTTATTAGTTAATAAAGTTAAATCTTCAATTTCATAATATATTAATCAGATTATTCTAATCAGAATGTTGCATTGACTAGGCGTCATTGTACGACTAGGATGTCTGACTGACCACTCAGGATTCTTACAGGGCACTTTTGAGATAGGAAACACACCACTTGGTGTCATAGTGACCATACAGAGTAAAGAACACATGTATTCTCTTATTTATTATATTTTCTCCCAGTTATTTCTCTGCCCAAATTTTCCAGCACATACAGACCTCGCTGTACTCACCGATTAAATATTTGTCAGCACTGTGGCATCCTGTTAAACACAAGACCAACAATGCACACGTTATCCCATTATCCCCTCTCTGTTATTCCCTAAAACCCATCTGCTTCGATTACTCATCTCTCTATTCTTTCACTGTCACCTATTCAGCAGATCCGGGTTTGGTCATAGAATATCCTCTGTCTGTTTATGGCTTGCCGTTACACACACTTCCCTTCCTATACACCCCTGTAAGTCGATAATTAAAAGATACTTGTGCACAGAAATAGTGGAATGTTCAAAAGCAGCACAACAAAAAAAAAGATCTACTGTTGAATAAATGCCTATACAACATCACACTCTATAAAACAGTCCAGGTTAAAGTCATCTTAAACTCTAGGTTAGATTTAAAAAAGGTAGGACGTGTGTAAATGTACAGTAAATAGGTGAATACACTGAAAAGAATGCAAATAATTTGATTTTTAAACCTTTTTATTTTAAAATCTATATTAATGAATAAATGACTAGTCTTTAGGAGGTCTCATAGAAGCTCATTTATTGTATGTTGATTTTTTTTTTTTTTTTTTTTTGAAACCAATAAAGCATAGTGAGATATACAAAATAAACCCGAACCGTCTCAGTCCATTCCTGTTAGTGTCATGATAGAGAACACACCTAACACACACCCGATCCAGCCATCTCAGACGAATCTAACGAATCATTACATTTGGAGTGTTATTGCAGGTTTATTTTATTATAGAAAAAAAGTTCTAGAACTATTTCCTATCCTAAATGCAGAATGGATTTTTTTTTCCCCTCGTCGCTTCGTGACGTTTATGATTATTATTATTAACCGACTGTGTACATTAGTAGCGCTATTAGATATTAACTATTAGAGTGATTCAAGCGATAAAAAAAAAAAATAAAAAAAAAAATAATCAATACAGGTTTCTCTCTCAGTATACCTCCCAATTTTGGTAGAATTTAAAACACTACTGCAAACATTTCATTTAAAGAAAAAACAAAGGAAGATTTTCACTTTCTCTCATCCAGTACGAAGAATTTTCTTCTGCTCTTCAGTGGTTCAGTGTAATCCAGAAGGTCTGCTCTCAGTGGGGTTGGGATGAACTGCAGGAATAGCACACGGGCCTCGATGTTCGTTTCTGAGCAACACTCAGGTGGAAGATGGAGACTGAGCAGCAGTTACAGATGTGTCTCAGCAGCGGTGGTGAATTAGCATGGTTGAGATGGTTCCGGATATCAGCACAAAGACCGAGGTGGATTGCAGCTGGTACGCAGCACCAGCCGGGGTGGTTGTCGTGCGGGTTGTTACCATAGTGCTGTTGACATGGCTAACTGTGTGGTTTGCTGCAGTCATGTTTGGAGACATCGTGGTTTGAGACGCCACCTATAGAGTGAATGGAGACAATCATGATTTGTAAACACTTTGCTCACGGAAATGTAAGGAATTCAGTAATACCGGCTAATAATATAATCATCTACAGTACCCATTGTCTCAAACTTTCTAGCATCACCTAGACTTCTGTAGCATCTGACTTCAAGGACGAACAACAGTTTGTCGGTGTGTTTCTTTGTTGCTTAACAGTAATTTGGTACGATTACAACATTTACCAAAAAAGTAAATTGCTGGTAAAAGATATAAGAGTTCTGTAGTGCCGGGAATATCGATGTCGCTAAAAATTCTGGACCTGACTCGAGACCAAGCTAAGCACTTTTTGAAGTACAAGAATGAATACATCATGTAAAAAAAAAAAAAAACTAGGTATCTAGAGTGGAGTCAGTAAACCATGTAGCCAAAGCCATTTAATCATCATCATCATCATCATCATCATCAGGCAAGCGGCACAGCTTTGTTTCCCAGAAAGAGCTTACACATCTTTTGTGATTCTGCACGAATGCTTGCATGCTTGTGACAGTACAATGCAGGTCTGCCTTATAAACATAGACCACAGCTTTTTTTATGTGGAAACGCACACGTTGTTGACGTTGCTGTTGAAATAAAGTTATTTAATGGATCGTGTTTGTAATCGATCGTTGATAATCGAACGAGAATTGCAAAAGTGATCGTTTCTAGGGAAAAAAAAACAAGGCTATACTGTACATGGCCATAATCAACAATATAAAAAAAATACTTCATGCTATCATCTGGAGATTCCTGATGATTCCAGAAGCTTCTGTGGTCATATGCCAAGGGAAAGGAAGGGATAGGTCCGTGTCTTTGTGTGGGAGAGAAAATGTACTGTTCTGCCCTCGTTAATCAAAATGACACCAGCAAATTGCTGGAACAATTCAAAATAAAACAAATTAGTTCCTTTAAACTTAATTGAATGGATTTAAATAAACGCAACAAAGAATACATTAAAACTCAAATCATTATAGATTAGCAGTCCTTGGTTTTGAGGCACATTATTCCCTTAGTGCGTTTGAGTAAACATAAACGAGGTCTTATTTTGTATTAATTATACCTCAGTACTTTTTACTTCTCATATCTAGGACTGGTGTTGATTCATTTTGATGATATCTTACACGTTTTCTGTCTTCATGCTATTAATTATTGTGAGGTAGGAACTACATTGTGTTGGTGGTGAATTATTATTGTTTTATTCCTGACCTAATAATACTGTTGTAGCATTTGTATGATTTTTTTGCATTATTTTTTCTTTTTGTGTGTGGGGGGATTAGTGATCATTCAGCTACAGGAGCGTTAGTGAGATCAGACACTGATGTTGGAGTGCGTCTGTGGGATTAGTGATCATTCAGCTACAGGAGCGTTAGTGAGATCAGACACTGATGTTGGAGTGCGTCTGTGGGGATTAGTGATCATTCAGCTACAGGAGCATTAGTGAGATCAGACACTGATGTTGGAGTGTGTCTGTGGGGATTAGTGATCATTCAGTTACAGGAGCATTAGTGAGATCAGACACTGATGTTGGAGTGTGTCTGTGGGGATTAGTGATCATTCAGCTACAGGAGCATTAGTGAGATCAGACACTGATGTTGGAGTGTGTCTGTGGGGATTAGTGATCATTCAGCTACAGGAGCATTAGTGAGATCAGACACCGAAGTTGGAGTGTGTGTGTTGGGATTAGTGATCATTCAGCTACAGGAGCATTAGTGAGATCAGACACTGATGTTTGAGTGTGTCTGTGGGGATTAGTGATCATCCAGCTACAGGAGCATTAGTGAGATCAGACACTGATGTTGGAGTGTGTCTGTGGGGATTAGTGATCATTCAGCTACAGGAGCATTAGTGAGATCAGACACCGATGTTGGAGTGTGTCTGTGGGGATTAGTGATCATTCAGCTACAGGAGCATTAGTGAGATCAGACACTGATGTTGGAGTGTGTGTGGGGGGATTAGTGATCATTCAGCTACAGGAGCATTAGTGAGATCAGACACTGACGTTGGAGTGTGTCTGTGGGATTAGTGATCATTCAGCTACAGGAACATTAGTGAGATCAGACACTGACGTTGGAGTGTGTCTGTGGGATTAGTGATCATTCAGCTACAGGAGCATTAGTGAGATCAGACACTGATGTTGGAGTGCGTCTGTGGGGATTAGTGATCATTCAGCTACAGGAGCATTAGTGAGATCAGACACTGATGTTGGAGTGTGTCTGTGGGGATTAGTGATCATTCGGCTACAGGAGCATTAGTGAGATCAGACACTGATGGTGTAAGAGTGAGGAGGTCTGGGGTTCAGTCGGTGTTCCAGTTCATCCCAAAGGTGCTCAGTGGGGTTGAGTCAGAGTCAGGGCTCAGTGCAGGACACTCCAGTTCTTCCACTCCAATATTAACACACCATGTCTTCATGGAGCTCTGGGGCTTTGTGCACAGGGACATTGTCGTGCTGGACCATGTTTCAGTCTCTTAGTGCCAGTGAAGGGAAACGTTACAGCACACAGACTTTCTAGCCAATTTTGTGCTTCCTTCATTGTGGCAAGCATTTGTGCATGAACCAGAATTGGGTGTGAAGGTCAAGTGAAGGTAGTTTGCATAGATTGCAGTTGAGCACAAATAAATCACTTGGCTAGTTTGTAATTCACTTCCAGGAGTTGAAGAGAAGAAGGATGCGAGAACTGAACAGTGTTGGGTGTTGGGTTATGTAACATACAGTAAGCCCCGGCTCCCAGTCGCGTGTGTGCATTGTTCCATGTGTGATGGACAAATTGTCCACATACTTCTGACCATACAGTACAATATTGGAAGTTGTTAAATATTTGATTTCTCCTTGATCACTTCAAAATGACAAAGACGGTCTGGAACTGTTACGGATTTTCTGGCTGCCACAATGAGGAAACCTTTTAAGGCTCAATGTGTGTATATACACATTACAATGAACTATACTTCCTAGTTATAGCAATAGTTCCTAGTGTTCCTAGCTAAATAATAAGCATTAATTAATTCACTGTTCATGTTCACACTGATCGTGTGGTTATGTTGGCTGCTGTTAAGACATAAGTAAGAACTACAGCTTTAGATGTCTTACTAAACCCAACCACACCTTGAGTTTCAATTAATTGCCTTTTTTTCTTCACTGATGTAAATTGTACTGCTTTACCGCTGCGCCGTTTACGTCGTCATTTTCAGTGCCCACATTTTATACTATTTTCTTTTGTTTTATTTTTTAGGTTGTGTAGTGCACATCTGGGCCACAGTATTATCAGGTATTTTTATGAAATAAAAAGAAGAGCAAATCTTCAGAAGAATGTGGAATTGCTGGAATAGCTGTGTAACACCATCTGAATAAATGAGGAAATTTAAAAAATGAGGAAATTTCCTCATCGGTGTCTTAGTGACAGGCTAAAAAATTGGTGTGAAGGTGTTTGTATCATCAGGTACCCGAAATGACGCAGCTGTGCAACCAACAGTCTACATTTACAACCAAAAGACAATGGATAAGAGGAGCATCAGGTTTCTATGCTGGCTGAGGGGACACCTGATCTCCATCGGGACACAGATACATGAGGATGTGAATTATTCATTTAATAATGTTTAAAGGACCAACACATTGAATTTTTCCCTAAAACCCCTAAAATAATTGGTATGCTTCCAAGGGCAGGAAAACATAAAGGTGTGTTTTCTGTATGCTGGGTATTTATTTATTTATTTATTTTATTTTTTGAACTTCCTAAGAATGTGTGTTGGTCTTGTTGGATTGTTAAAAAAAATAAATTAAATATGTAGCTGTAACTATATCATTGGTAACTCAATTCAACCTGAAATAATTGGTGTAGTAAACTTAACTTAACTTTATTATCAGCACCGGTCCTTATATAATAAGTATATATATATATATATATATATATATATATATATATATATATATATATATATATATATATATATATATATATATATATATATACACACACACACACACACAAATATATATATATATATATATATATATATAAATGCTATGCTGTAATAATAATAATAATAATAATAATAATAATAATAATAATAATAATAATAATAATAATAATAATAATAAAACTTAACAAATGATTCATACCTGTGTTGTTAAACAGGTTAGAAAAAAGATGAAGCCAAGCTGCATCGCCTTAATGTGAGCCATGACGTGATGACGAAGTTCTCTTGTTTCTAAACTACTTCCAAAGTGACTCTGAACAAAATGCGCGTTTATTATAAGCGCACAGCAGCCGTGACGTGGATTAGGCTCGATCCCAATCAGTGCCTCACTGCCTACATAAGTGCACTAGAACCCTATGACAATGCATTCCCTTGTGTAGTGTGCTATGGATTGATTATGGAGCCATTTGGAATTCAGCCTGCTCTAATTAGATTCTACAGCAGTTGTCATTTTATGGCTAAACTAATTATGAAAAGGGAGTTTTATATCTTCTATTTCATAACTTGTGAAATGTTGAAATATTCCTTTATAAGCATCATTTGATGTAATGACCCAAAACTTTGACACATAATTAAATTGTGGTAAAAAGAAAAAGAAAACGTGTAATTTTATAGACCTGTGATATTATTCTGAAAGAAACACCACTATGACTTGTTTACTACTTTTACGTGACACCTTTTTCCTCGAAACTCATAAATAATAAATGCTTAAAATGACTTTGTGTCTATTCGGGATGTAACCACAAGGGGGCAGCTTGAAGCTATTCTCCTTCCAACTACACGCCCTTAAAAATATACCTGATTGTTCATTTTATTTTACAAAGATTTTTAAAAAGACAGTATTGTAAATGTTAAGGTCATTTCTGGAAACGGCATTATGGTATCATTTATGGTTTTACATCATTTCAACAAACCTAAATTTAAGCTCATAAGAGTATTAGATGGTATCACAAGTAATGCTGAATTCTCACTGACTTTCAGTAAGTGCTTTATCCTGGTAGGGATTCAGTAGTTAGGTATACAGTCAGAGATACATGGATCTGTAGTCATGAGAGGGGCATCAGAAGGTGAGAACACACTTACATACAGATCCAACTGGAGAACGTGGAGGAACAACATACTGATGTACAAAGAACATATACAGGAACTCATGCGCAAACAGTGATCCGAGCTCCAGATAAAACCAGTGACCATGGTGCTGTTTACATGGACACAGTAGCTGCTGGACCACACTGCTGAATTACGATGTTTTGATTCATCAGTAATTTAAATGTTGTAAGAATTTGGGATTTAAAATTTCTGTGTATTTTCAGAAAATATAGAACTCTTAAATGTGAGTTTGTGCTTCTCAAAGAACCCTTACAGTTTCTATCAAGTTCCTGTTCCATTTTTGGAAACTTTTTTTTAACTCGAATGAAATTAAGGATTAATTCAAGATGCCCCTAAGATCATAAGAAAAATATATTTTTTAATATTATAATTAAATATTATTATTTTGCTTTAAGATTTAACCTGATATGAGGTCATTATACTTGTTACACCATATAAATACATAGCAGGAGGCTGTTACAGGAAATCTGATACCACACTACAGATTCATGTTCCCTTGTCTGAATTGTAAACTTTTTTCTGAAGTAATTCATTCTTTTTCATCAGTCGGTTGATACCCATAGTTCAGATATCATTTAACTACAGCATCATCCTACTTATAATGTCCTAATTATCCATCCTTCACTTTAAACGCCTGTAGCACAAGATATCAGTGTGAATGACCCAGTTATCATTTTACATCAACCCTTTTTTTTTTCAAGTATATTTCATGTGTGTGTTACGAATTCTAATTAACAACCTATTTCCAATTTCTATTTCATATCTACTCTCTACCATCAAAGCTGCTTTCGATTCCAAGACATCTGAGATCAGATATCATCCTCTGAGCTAAAGAGAGGTCATACATTTGAGCTATTGCACCTTTGAAATGGAACATACCGCCTGGTCTTGGGATTGTACGACACAATAGCAATTAGCAAGAAAGAAGACAGAAGAAGTTAGCTTACTGGAATGTAACCACAACTGCAACTTCTGTATCTTTACACTACTTTCCTATACCCTGTGCATGCACTGCATTATGATACACTACATTTGGACACACATGGCTCTGTGCAGGACACTCCAGTTCTTCCAGTCCAACATTAACACACCATGTCTTCATGGAGCTCAGGGGCTTTGTGTACAGGGGCATCATCGTGCTGGACCATGTTTCAGTCTGGTCACAAATTGTTATGCTACAGTATAGAGAGCCTTTTTTATACCACTACTATACCAAGACCAGTATATGGGTGCACTGGTCAGGTGACCATATGCTTTTGGCCATACAGTGTACAAAACAAAAAGATTTTTTTTTTTCGTAGATATATTTTTTATGGTAGAGTCATTTAGTTAGTTGAGGACAAATAGATCACTTGGCCAGTTTTTTGTAATTCATCTCCAGGAGCTGAAAAGAGGAAGGGTGCAGGAACTGAATGGATTCCAGGTGTTGGGTTACATAACATACGCCCCGCCTCCTCTGTCGCGTGCGCGCATTTTTCCGTGTTGCGCGTTCTGGGCTGCGTGAGCGCGCATAACTCTGCCACACTGTTATTGCCTGCGCGCAACTGCGTCTTTCTCTGCTTGTTTTCCCCTAAATAAACGATGCCAAAGATGGAAAAAGGAAGACCGCCGGAAAACAAGCGCAGTAGGAAACCAGCTCATCCTGTCAAGAGAGAGGTCAGCCAAGAAATGAAGGTACGAGTGTGTTTGTCTCCTTTAGGTGCTGAGAGATTTGGGTCGCCTTCATGACGCGCGTTCTCCAGATTGTTGCCCTGGGTATCTTACAGCAGCTCACAACGCTTTGTATGAAGGGGGAAATGTTCAGGTAGCTAAACTTTGTAGTGAGGTGTGTCATATAAGAGATTCAGTATTAGCACTGTGTGTCTGTCTGTACACAAGTGGAGAGATGCGCAGCAGTTTGCCAGATGTGCGCCAGCGGTTGGCATGCGCCTAGAGTACAGAATACATACACGTACCCTGTATAATATATATATATATATATATATATATATATATATATATATATATATATATATATATATATATATATATATAAACCTAAACGTATTCCCTACAGGGGATATGACTGTGTAACTGTGTGAAGTATATTGTGTCAGTGTGCTCCAAAAGCCCAAGGTTATTCTATACTCCAACTCGAAGGTTTATTCAGGCATAAGTCAAAAACCCCACCTGCAATATAACCTGGATACGTTTATCCAGTAAGTAAAAATTGTAAGAGGTCATTTGTTTGTGTTGTAATGTGTTTAAGTTACACGTCTGTCAAATGCTGTATTTTCAAACCTGAGTTTGATATTGAGATATTGGATTGTGATTATGCACTGAATAATGTGTTGCACTATCATTTTTTTCTTGTCATTTTGTAAGTCATACACATACAATGCTGTATGCCTTTAGGATTTTCCTTTCCAAATGATTATTGTTTGACTTCCCATGGTTGCATATTGTAGAGAGAAATATCTGCGTGAGAGACATGAGCGGTTTTCATGTCTGTGTGGGAGGAAACCGGGCGCAAGTTTCTTTGTGTGAGTGATTTTGGATCACCGCACATGATATCCATGGAGCCGGCGGGTGTAGGGTTGCGACTTAACTAATTTTAATCCAAACATGTGAAACCATACACGATCCTGATGTAAGCGCAGCCAGGGCTCAAGCGGGGGTCACGGTAGGTTTTGTTGCCTTTGGCCACAACTGCTTTGGATTTTGGGACAGGGCTCGCCCTCTCTCTCCCTCTCTCCCTCTCTCCCTCATTCTTACTAAGCAGATGTTTGTCTGTGCTGCACACGAGAAATAAGAGCAACACTGGAGGGACTGGGAAAAGAAGACCCACCTCATACTAATGAGAAAACAGTAAAACAATATGCAAGGATTTGGTCTGATCTCAGGGGAAATAGAATCTGATGTGGTTTTTGATGTAATCAGCCTCCAAAACAGTTAGACTCACACCCAGTCCAGTAGATTTTTCGGTTTAGGCTCAAGTAACTGGTAAAAAAAAATATATACGATCCCTGCCCAGCTTCTATAAACACACACACACACACACACACACACACACAGACACACACACACAAACATACAGTTGCAGTTTTATGGGCAGGCCTGTTTGCGGATTGAGTGACGGAGTAGTGGACGTAACGGATATGCCATTCTGCGAGAATCCCCCTGTTCTCAAGCATACTGGTTGTTTTCTAGAGAAAGAGTGAAACACGAGAAGGGCTGAAGTGTCAGGTAACACAGAGAGGGAGAGAGAAGAAAGAACGCGAACAAGCAGAGAGTGGACCAGTGTTCTACCACGACTGTTTGTTTTGGTTGTGAGCGCTCAGGGAGAGATGAGTGAAGTGAGAGTTTTAAAAGCAACCAGAGGAGTAGAAAGGAAGGAAGAGGGGGAAAAAGGATGGAATTGGATCCTTCAGGGAAAATGGAGAAGATGAGAAGGAGAACAGGGGAACTGGAGGAGTGGGGGACATGAGGCGAAGAAGGTGGGGGATTTCTGGGAAGCCCACAAACCCAGCTGTGGTGTTCTGTGTCCTCCTCGGATTTCCACTAACTATGAATCAAATTACCCACCTCTGTAATCTCAAACAGAGAGAGCGAGTGAGGGAGCGAGAGGTCTCTTGAGTGTTTAGCCAGATTTTATGTCAGACCATTTAGAATAAAATAACAAAGACTGATTCAGAACTTTTTTTTTCTTCTTGCGGCTGCTTCATTTTTCAGTCAAATTTTGTGAGCCACAAATGGAGCATGGGATGGCGTATACATTTCACTAAATCTCCATACTCTGGTCAGAGATTACCAGTTACCAATTGTGTGTGTATGTGTGTGTGAGACAGAGCTTCGCTGAGAACACAATGAATGAATTGCTGGGCTGGTACGGATATGATAAAGTTGACCTGCAAGACTCAGAGTCCGCTGACATCAGGAGTCAAAACGGCAGAGCAAGACGCCACCAAGTATCTGTGCTTAAAGGTGAGAGCTCACACACGTCTCTGTAAACATATACAGTAGAGACAGAGTTCCCTGAGTTTACATACGAGAATATTCACATTAATTACATAAACTCTACCAATGAAAGACGTTTAGAGAAGTCACTTATGAGTCCTGAACAAATCCTGCTAGCCTCGTGAGACATTTCTACAGTTATATTCCAGTATTATTGGTTGGTAGTGTAGATGTTCCAAATACTGTATTGATGCAGATATTTGCATTCTGACCATGTATGACTTTATACCTGAAAGTCAAACATATAGAAGAACCCAACACCCAAATAACACACTGCTCACACTGCATCGTAGCACTTTGTACACATATTAGCTTACAGAATAACTAGCTCAGAATAAGGAAGATTTAAAGTTTGAAATAAGTAAGAATGTATAGTAATAAGTAAGACTGTATAGTAATGAGTAAGACTGTATAGTAATGAGTAAGACTGTATAGTAATGAGTAAGACTGTATAGTAATAAGACTGTATAGTAATGAGTAAGACTGTATAGTAAATAAGTAAGACTGTATAGTAATGAGTAAGACTGTATAGTAATAAGTAAGACTGTATAGTAATGAGTAAGACTGTATAGTAATGAGTAAGACTGTATAGTAATAAGTAAGACTGTATAGTAATAAGACTGTATAGTAATGAGTAAGACTGTATAGTAAATAAGTAAGACTGTATAGTAATGAGTAAGACTGTATAGTAATAAGTAAGACTGTATAGTAATAAGTAAGACTGTATAGTAATGAGTAAGACTGTATAGTAATA
>NC_083475.1:7075419-7130419 GCF_030014155.1 Tachysurus vachellii
AGACTAATAATTAAAGAAGAAGAAGAAGAAGACCTTTGTCACAAAAATAGGAAAAAAATCATATTTTTAAATCTTTGAAGCTAGGCTTATAAATCAGAAAGTGTTCAGTGCAGCATTTTTTTTTTTTTTTGAGAGAAAAATGAAAACAAGATGCAACCCATGTGCATGCGGAGTCTTCTGACTGACAGAGTTCAGTGCTGTTAACAGCTGCTTAACATTCGTGGATGCGACTGCCAGGACTACTCGATGACAGTCATGGTCATCCAGCTCAAACATGCTTGCTGTCTAGGGCAGCTTCTTAATCCTTACTGAATACAAGGTCACCTTTAGTGAGTCATTTAATAAGGGGCATGAGCTTATCTTGTTGCAGTGGTTTAGAATGCTTGAACCCATCCTCATAAAAACACACACACACATGTGATATGGAAAAATTCACATTTAATCCATACCTGCGGACTTGTATAAACAGACCTAATGCCTCATAAGCTGCAGAGCTGTCATAAATATGACACTCACATTGGCATACATACAATAAGCGATCAGAAAACAGGACTCATCATTCAGCGCGTTTCAGATATCACTTCTCATCTGTTTGTGCAATACGATATATTTCCTGCAACAAAGCTAGCTGTTAAAAGAGGAGTCCGAAACAGTTAGTAGAGCTAACCTAGAAAGGGAGAGAGAAAGAAAGAAGGAGATGGAAAATCAAGTCAGAGCCTGTTTGAGAGGAAGGAGTAAGGGCTGCCATGGGGAGAGTGGTGTCCTCTTGCAGCACATACTTTACCGCAACAGCATCAGGTTTCACACTCCATACACCAGCGAGACGGGGGAGAGCACCGGGTACAGTCAACACAGGATCGGCTTACTGCAATCTGGAGCAGTCACTACACACACTCACAGTAACACACAGTGGGTAGTCACCATTCACACATCTACCCAGAGAGCTGGTTTTCACCAACATTATTCAAATTCAAGAGCTCTGCATCCACACAATCATTGGAACGGTTATATAAATAAAGCTCATAAGTTGATATTTTTTTTTCTGTCAGGCTCAAAATGAAAACCGGCATGGTGATCAGTCTCCTCCTCCTCCTGGTCAAACGGAGGAAACGCCTCCTCAGCTCATGCTTAAGATGAACAGCAACACGCGAGTAAGTGCTCATAAGCATTGCGGGTCTTACATAATAAATAAATAAAATAAAAAACACCAGGCAAGTAGAAATACTTATACTGATTCTAGTGTAACGTAATTTTTATGTAATGAATCACAGACACAACAAAATATTGGCATTATCCTACTACTAGTACACTGTAGCTGCTCTTATTTTGGCCACCTGTGTTAGACCTGTGTTAAAGTCTAGCGTGTTCAAAAAGGGGGCATAATGCATAATAAAATAAATTGCTCACTTTTGCATGCTATAGTTTGTGTTTGTTCTGCAAGTAGGAAAAACAACCAAGGACCAATTGCAAAATTCTAAAAGCAAAACTAGTATAGATTAAAACGTTGGCTGTAAGACAAAATGTCTTGCCACGAAATACAACATTACTAAAGTTTATTCATGTTCTTCTTTTGTGCATGTCTTTTAAGTATTTCCCCTTTACGCTGTAAAATGATTAAAAATAAAAGCGTTAACACTTCTTTTATGAATTTTTCAGGTATGTGATTGGTGCAAACATATACGTCACACCAAGTACCTGGACTTAGGTGCAGGTGACGACAGGCTGCAGTTCTGCAGTACCAAGTGCCTTAACCAGTATAAAATGGACATTTTCTACCGAGAAGCCCGGGCTGCACTTACAACTTCTGGCTCTAGTCCGAGCCAACCAGAAAATGAGAATCGTCCAGCTGGAGAGAGTGAGACCCTGCTGACACCAGAATCATGGAACAATGCTTCTCTGGAGAGAGACAGCAAAGAAACAGTGTCACCCAAAGTTTCCACGCCTGTGTCATCTTCCTGTTCATCATCGTCCTCAGTTAGAGTGTCTGTCTTGGCTCAACAGAAGGAAAGAGAGAGTTCTTTGTCTTCTCAGCTCCAAACTGGCACTCCGTTGCCATCTAGTCCTCCACCTCATGCTGTAGAGCCACCTTGGGTGATACAGAAGCCCCCACCCTTTAACCGGGGACCTATTAATGCACAGCCCCGAAACCCAGGCTCCAGCCCACACCAGAGACCCTCACACACATCTCCACAGGTACACACGCCCTCGGTTCGCCCGATTCCCCCACCACAGCTCTTACACCCATATCCACCATCGATGATACCCTGTGCACCCACTTACCCTCACCCCTTCCCATCAGTCATACCAACTCTGGGTCTGCCATGTCCACAACCCACTGTCTTGGTGCCATATCCGATTATAGTTCCTCTCCCAATTCCTGTGCCAATCCCGATCCCAATACCAGTGAACTCAAGAGCTTTGGGACATCATGGGGTTATTCGTAACCACCAGGATAAAGAGAAGACAGGAGGAGATGTGGCTTCCATCTCTCCTGAAGTTGCACCTAGAGAATGGATGTCTGAAGATCAAGAGATTACCAATGGCATCTTAGTGGAGCACAAAGTAAAGACGGAGCAGACTTCATCCCCAGACCCATATTCTCCTGCTTTCTCATCACACACTTTCCCAATCTTATCTGTTCATCCACAGATCAGTCCTACCTCTCCCTTGCCAGAAGATCAGAGACAAGAAGTTAGGGAGCGACAAGTGATACAAAGAGCAATATGCAGAGTGAAGCAGGAAGGTGAAATAGAGTTTGACCTTAATAAGCAGACAGAGGTTGAACAAGAAAATGGATGGAGCAGGAATGGGGATGAAGATGATTCGATTGCACAACAAATGTCCACTAAAGCTTACACAGGCACTTTAAAGCACACATCCAATTCAGCCCCTGAAAATGCATCTTCCCCAGTGGAATCGCCAAATGCACGGGCTTCAATCATTCTACAGAAAGCACTCAACACAACATCCGTAGTCACTCCCACATCATCCATCGTATTCAACAACACGGTTGCCACTTCCAACTCCGTTCACTCTGTTTACTCCTCAACATGCATTGCTGCGGTGCCGTCAGACCCAGAACAACGAACAAGCTCTGGCCAAAATTCATCCCCACGTCCTGAATCTGAGGATGTGAAAGAAAACGTCGCAGGAGGACGAGAACCTGACTTGAACCGTTTCCTTCCAACAGAGCAAACAGACTGCCAAACAGACCAATCAGAGGAGAACATGGGCGGAGCTGTAGAGAGCGATGCTCTCACAGCTGACGAACACGCTTATGCACGATCCATCCCGCCAAAATTACGGGAAAAGAATGCGCACACGATCACTCTGGCAAGTGCGCACACACTTTCTCATATGGTCACACACAGCTGGGACAAAAGCTCACACATGCATGTGCCGGCTTTCGAGCAAAGCGGCGTGCATAGTGAAATTGAGCCGGCTTTGAAGAGGAGATGCCTGAGGATCAGAGACCAGAACAAATGAAGAACAGGTATTTACACACATATACAACTGCACAAATGTGCACACTACAGTATATACAGTCACACTGTGGTGTTATATCTACAATCAGCTCTACTGTAAAGAAAATCAGATGCATGTGTGTGATTTTAAGGGGACAAATATTCATTCATTGGCTGATAGAGCTTGAGAATAAATCACCATATAATCTCAAGGCATAACGGCAGGATATCTCGCTATGGGAACGTTTTAAGAGTAAATTGAACAGAATCAAGGAACTTTCAGCATTTAAACTGTTTACAACATCTCATGAAATATCAGCAGGTGCTCCTAAATGCTGTACTATGAGCTATGTTAACACTTACTGCTTCCTCACCCTAACCGCTAAGTGCCCAGTCAACCACATGACCATTACCTAAAAAAGAAATAAATGCTGTAATGGATGAGCTACAACCATAGAAATTAGGTTACCTGTTAACTATCTCAATATTAGCTTCAATATTACTTTTGTTACTTTTAGAGCTTAATTCTGAAGATCAACTAAAGGCCACAGGAAATGTAGCTAGCAGACAATGCGTACGTTGCAAAGTCACGGTTTGCTAACAATGCAAGTCTTGTAGCATTATTTATCTTTTTGTGAGTCTTTGGGATCGTTTTAAAAAGCTAATAAGTGACACAAAATGGAAAATTAGGCACAAGGACGTTAACACAAGGATGCTAACACTACAGTAAGATACAAAGCGGTTTCTATGGATTATTTTTGCATGTCTTTCAACATGGCTGAAGTGAAAATATGGACGTAGTGGACTAATTATATTTTGTCCCATATTTTGTCCCAAGGCTAGCACAAATGTGTCAAATGTATTATATCAAGCAACCTCAAAATGATTACAAGGGGATTGATATATAAATATATAAATATAAATTCTTTACTTGAACAGTGCATGATTGAGACCATAAATATAAATTTTAAAATCTAACATTTTAATCCAATATATAAATCTGTCCCTGTTAGTTACGGCCTCTTATTCATGTCATCTCTCTCTCTCTCTCTCTCTCTCTCTCTCTCTCTCTCACTCACACACACACACACACACACACACACACACACACACACACACACAGAGTAAAGTAAAACTACATGGTGCATGTGCTTGTCCCACATAATGATGCAGAACAGTTAAACAGTCCTTTTTATAGCTCTAAAGTTTCAGCAGTAGAGAAAAAAAAACTGAAACGAAAGACACAGCTGAAAATCCCTGACACGAGGATGTCTAATAAAGTGTGTGTGTGAGTGAAAAAGAGACAGAAAAGAGAGAGATGATGAAAATGTGTGTGTGAGGTCATAAGAGTGTGTGGTATAATGTGTGTACATTTATTTAGCCCTTTGTGTTGACCCACAAAGTTTTCACAATGATACAGTAGGACTGTGTCAAATGTCCTCACAAAAATAAGGTGTTGTTGCTCAAACAAGAGTAAAAATGTTTCTGTCTGGTCACTAAGAATACGGTCAAGTTTAGATATAGGTGTAGCAGTAATTTGATATAGAAATTATTCTACAAGGATTATGTGTGTGTGTGTGTGTGTGTGTGTGTGTGTGTGTGTGTGTGTGTGTGTGTGGTGCCAGATGTTGCTGTTGGAGGGCTTTAATGTGCAGAATTCTCTCAGGTTACAGCAAAAATAAGGAGGCCATATAGTGTGTGTGTGTGTGTGTGTGTGTGTGTACATGTATTTAGGCCTTTGTAAAGACCAAAAAGGACCACAATGATAGTATTGCATCATATATGTGGTCCTCAAAAAATTTCTATAAGGCCATCCTTAAAAATATTCTTGTTTGCCGTAACCCGACCGACCCTGTCAATTTAGGACCGACTCAAATATTTTTTTTTGCTTTAAGCCCGACCGAATTGCCGGTTGTAAATTTGCGTTAAGACATCAGTGACGTCACGATATGCTAATTTGTTTAAATTCATACCTACGTAATCACCATCACCAAAATTGTGCTTTTTTTTTAACATTGAAACTTGAAAAAAAAAATATATAGACCTACCTACCGACCCTTTATTTTTTTTTTTTTACTGTTACTGCAAACCAAAATATTTTTAAGGATGGCCTAATGAGAAAATTATTTCCTTCTGATTACTAAGGTTGTTTTTAGATTACTAAGGTAGGATTAGGTGTAATATTAATTTGTGTATGTGTGTGTTAATCACCTTGTCTCTGAGCAATAAACTCTCCCAGTTCTGATTTCATGCAATTGTTTTTGTACACCGAGGTAGTTCGGATAAGCGGTAGAAAATGAATGAATGAATGAATGAATGTTTTTGTACATATATTTAACCCTATGTGAAGCCCAAAAAAAGTCCCCATAATGACAGGACTGTGTCACATGTCCTCACAAAACTACTGTGTATTTCCAAACACATACATAACACTTAATTATATCAATGGAATGTGTACACAAAGATAATACAATATGTGTGTGTGTGCGTGCATGTGTGTGTGTGTTTGTATGTAGTCCCTTTGTCTATACATTCAGCTTTTGTACTATATGTTAATTACAGTCTATGTATATAATATATTTGTGAATTTTGAGCATGTTTATATTGCATTTCTTAGACCTTGGTGTGTCGTTGTTATCCTGTTTCTTTGCAAAACATAAGGCTTGTGTGTTTGCAACATTACCCTTCAAAATCGTTCTTAGAACATATGCTTTCAAAGCTGTAACTTTGTACTTTAATAACCTCTGAAGTAGGCCGGAGCAGTACACTGGAAATAATGTCAACTGGAATTGATAGTGCCGTATTATTTTCCCATGCTGCCATATCGGAATGTTCCACTTTGCAGTCCACTGACCTTGCGATTAAAACCAGAAGAATTATTCACATTTAAATGGAATCAGAATTGTCTTTTTGTTCACATGCTTCTGAAAGCTGTTTTGCACCAAGCCCGGTTATTAACCTGACATAATTAGATATTCTGAGAATTTTCATTCTGCTTACCAGATAACCTCAAATTCAGATGATATCTCATATGTTTATTGTCTTGACAACTAAAATAATCACGTTAGTATTGATCTCTCTCTCTGTCTGTCTGTTTCAGATCATTTGTGGTGTGAATTTTGTTTTTGTGTATCTGAAGTCAGATACAGAATGCAGGCCTTTCCCTTGGTGCTGGAACTGAACAGGGAAACGGTGACAGGTTGAACGACTTATAAATGGCTGATGAATCCAGATGTTTGTGCCGACCACTGCTATGGGATATCTTCATACCTGGGGACTAGGATATGAATTCTCAGCACAGGCTTGCTGAAAGCTGTTTCCTCTCTGATGGAAGTGAGGATCAGTAGCGTGTTTGATCCATACAGACACTTCTGATGTATGATCATGTTTTTGACCTACTATCTACAACAGCAGGCACTGTTCCACTGTATTTGCCAATCTGTAACCTTTGTGTTCAACCTGCCTTCAAACACATACGCATTTATATACAGTATATGTAGTCCGTACGTAATTGCACAACGTTTATGAGTTTATTATATAAAAGATTTGCTTTAATTTAAAGATTATTTACAACTTTTATTCGGATAATCGTAAAGCAATCGCAGCCCTTTGCTTGTGACACGTATACATCACCAGGTGCTGGATATCTTCCTTGTCGGACATGTCGAGCTGAAATTCTACACTTTAACAGCATAATCATTGTTTCATCTCATATCCAATGTGCTGCAGTACAGAGCCACGAAAAAAAAAAAAGTGTCAAGCATTTACAGACTGCACTCTATTAACGGACACGTGCCACTTTCATTAACCTGCCATATTCATTTGGAGTAAAGAATATGTTTTATTTGAATAAAGTGTTTACTTGTACGTAATAGTAAGTATACTCTTTTTTTGTGCTGAGTTTATTCTGTCTGTTTATATTATCAGATAGGTCATATAAAATAGTACTTTCCAATGAGATCTGATTGTAAGGAAGATACCGTACATTTGTGGAGTAAATAATGCAGAGAGAAAAAAAAGCATGTCATTTATACGATGCAATGATTTAATCGTTCTGCGTTTGAGACGTCAACATCCATACTTTAGTCTTGACACATCATTGTTAGCACATTATTAACACATTATCATTATAGACTTTAAAACACATAATACTGGTCCCAAAAATAGAATAATCTAATCTTGGGTGTTTAGCTCTAAGTTTCAGTTTTAAAACTTCCTCAAATTTGTGCTCAATAAGGTGTTGTAATAAATGCAGTTGGTAAAATAAGTGTTTTTAAAGGAATACAAAGTTCTTGGCAACACTGACTGTAAACACCTTTCCTACAGAGCTGAATCCCTGTTTTCGGTGCAGCTTTACCTTTTTTTTTTTTCATCAAGTAAAAGGATATGAAGTAGGAAAATTACCTCAGAGCAAATTAGATCCCTTTTTTTCTCCCTCTTTAAAATTTTCTCCTGATGGTGGTCATACATCTCTCCCCTATCACGTTAACTACCAACCTGGGAGGGTGATTTACAAACACGTGCCTTCCTGCAAAGAAGAATCTGGGCCAAAATGAGCTGCTCTGCTCCCGCTTTCACTCTTTGTAGTTGTGAGTATGAGTTTTATGGTCTCTAAGAGCCTTTTGAGGAAGCCTTCTGAGTAATCTGACTCCCAATCTTGGTCCCAAATGCTCTCTTACGGTGACATCTGAGCTTTTCTAAGAATTTTTATGTTGTATTTCAGTACTTAAATTGCTGTAGACTTCAGCAGCCTATTCTAGAATGAGGTTAATATGTGAACACGAAAACCTTGGTTGAGACAAAACCTTTAGACACTTCGTCATAGTTTTACTTTAATTCATGCGTCACAAATCTTTCTGTGTGTGTGTGTGTGTGTGTGTGTGTGTGTGTGTGTGTGTGTGTGTGTTTAGTTTAATTAGTTAATGATATTTGGCATGTAAATGTCTTGCTTTCTTGTTTGTAGTATAAGTCTAATCAATACGTTCTGACTTTTCTTCAGTCAGGTTAGACAAATTTACCAAAGTGTTCATCGATTATCGAAGTTAGTACTGTGTTATAAAAACAACAGGTGCAATAAGTCAGTTTAATGACTGAACTGCCACAATAGAAAAGGACAGAGGAATATCTGCTGGGTATGTAAAGCTCTACTGCCACCTAGAGCAAGAAGGACTGCAAAATTTAAAGTTAAGTTCATGTATTCATACCTCATTCATTCCAGTGTATTATAATATTATATGATAAACATGTGTGTAGATCAGCATAAGTATTGGAGCGTACATAAGGACCTTTATTTTTTTTTGTATTTTTTTTTTTTGTTTTGTTCTTGTTTGTCTTTGTGATTTTTTTTCTTTCTTAATGCTCCTTGTTTTAGTAATTATAGTATTATAATAAATATAGTAGTAATTCCCGGTTGAGGCATTTACAAACATTGACATTTGATAATAATAAAAATGTTACACAGTTAAGTCTGTTCATCGTTGCTCGTTAATTCAGAGTGACTTGTCTAGTGGGCAAATATTAAAATATATGAATTGGTTCAAAAAGCTAAACTGAACTGTATTATTTAATTGGCTTACACTTTAGAAATTAAAACTATTTTAGCATTTGTTTGTTTTTTAAGTTTAACTAAAAAAACATTAAATCATTCACTCCCCTGTAACTCACTACAACACACTACAATGTAACACACACTGTAACACACTACAACGCACTACAAGTCACTACAATGTAACACACTGTAACACACACTACAACACACTACACTGTAACACACTACAACACACTACAATTTAACACACACTACAACACACTCCACTGTAACACACACTGCAACACACACAACACACTACACTGTAACACACACTGCAACACTACACTGTACACACTACAACAATTATTACACTATAACACACTACACTGCAACACACACTACAGCATACTTTACAACACACTGCACTCTAACACACATTATGACACACAATACAACACATATTACACTATAACACACTACAACACACTACACTACAATACAACACATATTACACTATAACACACTACACTACAACACACAATACAACACACTCTACAACACAGTGCATTCTAACACATTATGACACACAATACAACACATTTTTTTCCACTATCTGTGTTTTAGAAAGACTTGTAAACACACTCACTATGTGGCTGAATGTTTGTATATACCTGACCATATGTGACTGCTGAATATCCCATTCCAGATTTATAACCCCCTGTGTTTGCTGTTACAATAACCTGCACTCTCGTGGGAAGTCCTTTTACTAGATGGTCCAGCGTGGCTCTGGTGAACTTTTATTTTTTTTAGGTCTGAGGTTTAGTCGGTGTTCCAGTTCATCCCAAAGGTGTTCAGTGGGGTTGAGTCAGAGTCAGGGCTCTGTGCAGGACACTCACAGGGTATGTGTGTATATATATATATATATATATATATATATATATATATATATATGTGTGTGTGTGTGTGTGTGTGTGTGTGTGTGTGTGTGTGTGTGTGTGTGTGTGTGTGTATATACAGTACCGTGCAAAAGTTTTAGGCAGGTGTGAAAAAATGCTGTAAACAAAGAATGCTTTCAGAAATATAAATAATGAGTGTTTATTTCTGTCAATTTACAAAATGCAAAGTGAGCAAACAAAAGAAAAATCTAAATCAAATCAATATTTGGTGTTACTACCTTTTGCCTTCAAACCAGCATGAAGTGATGACACGACCCCCACAGAGCCCTGATCTCAACATCACCCAGTGTGTCTGGGATTACATGAAGAGACAGAAGGATGTGAGAAAGCCGACATCCACAGAAGATCTGTGGTTAGTTCTCCAAGATGTTTGGAACAACCTACCAGCCGAGTTCCTTCAAAACCTGTGTGTAAGTGTACCTAGAAGAATTGCTGCTGTTTTGAAGGCAAAGGGCAGTCACTCCAAATATTGATTTGATTTAGATTTCTCTTTTGTTTATTCACTGCATTTTGTTCATTTATGAAAGTATTCTTTGTTTACTTCTTTGTTCATTTTTTTCACATCTGCCTAAAACCTTTGCACAGTACTGTGTGTATATATATATATATATATACGCATATATACATATACACTCCCATGTGTTGTGTTGCATATACACTCTCAGGTTGTGTTGCCCCTCAATGTGACGAAGGCGGAAGCGAGCGCTCGGTTCTTTAGCAGATGAATCATTTGGCTGTGATTCGTGAGTCGTGTTGCCACAGACAACTAGCTACAGCGCAGGCGCGAACAACACACGCATCAACAACGTTCCCGGGGACATACAACGCAACAAACAAAGGATTTGTTTTAAAGATTGTGAGTAAACTAGATCTTGCTTTAAGCTTTTATAACTCATTTCTGTAAATGTACAAACCGAGTGATTGTTGTAGTGCTGAAGTTGTGCTAGTTATGTGTAGTATTACAGGTGCTAACGCTACGCATGGCTAAGCTAACGCTGTGGAGTTTACACCCATCAGCAGTCATACAAGTCTTACACTGCATTATCTCTCTGTATCTACATTATATCTACATTATATCTACTCGGGTGTGTAAATGTCTATAATATCATTGTTGTGTTCTGACATGAAACTTCCATCGTTATATTAAACCTCCGGTGGTCTATTTTTATTCCTCACTTGTATCAATAACTTGTTTAACATGGTATAAAAAAAACAACGGATTAAAAATGTGGCCTTAGCAAAATAATGTTAAATGGCAGAGAAAACCTGACTTCCGGTCCGGGATGGGTTTGGATGTGCGTCCTGTCAGTTATTTAATAGGTACCGTTCTACGGGACAGAGCCTGGTACTGGGGGCGGGGCTTCGCCAACATGGGCGTGGCTTTTTAAAACGTCGCACTTACCTAACTGTTAGACATGCAGCGATAATCCCGGCTCACACTGTACGGTTTGTCACAGTTTATCGCCTGTGTTACACTGTAGGATCTCAGTGGTCATTGTGTCAGACTGTACAAACATGATCCTCGTGAAACACTGTAGGATCTCAGTGGTCATTGTGTCAGACTGTACAAACATGATCCTCGTGAAACACTGTAGGATCTCAGTGGTCATTGTGTCAGACTGTACAAACATGATCCTCGTGAAACACTGTAGGATCTCAGTGGTCATTGTGTCAGACTGTACAAACATGATCCCTGTGTTACACTGTAGGATCTCAGTGGTCATCGTGTCAGACTGTACAAACATGATCCTCGTGATACACTGTAGGATCTCAGTGGTCATCGTGTCAGACTGTACAAACATGATCCCTGTGTTACACTGTAGGATCTCAGTGGTCATTGTGTCAGACTGTACGAACATGATCCCTGTGTTACAGTGTAGAATCTCAGTGGTCATCGTGTCAGACTGTCATCATGTCAGACTGTACAAACATGATCCCTGTGTTACACTGTAGGATCTCAGTGGTCATTGTGTCAGACTGTACGAACATGATCCCTGTGTTACAGTGTAGAATCTCAGTGGTCATTGTGTCAGACTGTACGAACATGATCCCTGTGTTACACTGTAGGATCTCAGTGGTCATCGTGTCAGACTGTACAAACATGATCCCTGTGTTACACTGTAGGATCTCAGTGGTCATTGTGTCAGACTGTACAAACATGATCCCTGTGTTACACTGTAGGATCTCAGTGGTCATCGTGTCAGACTGTACAAACATGATCCCTGTGTTACACTGTAGGATCTCAGTGGTCATTGTGTCAGACTGTACAAACATGATCCCTGTGTTACACTGTAGGATCTCAGTGGTCATCGTGTCAGACTGTACAAACATGATCCCTGTGTTACACTGTAGGATCTCAGTGGTCATTGTGTCAGACTGTCATCGTGTCAGACTGTCATCATGTCAGACTGTACAAACATGATCCTCGTGTTACACTGTAGGATCTCAGTGGTCATTGTGTCAGACTGTCATCATGTCAGACTGTACGAACATGATCCCCGTGTTACAGTGTAGAATCTCAGTGGTCATCGTGTCAGACTGTCATCATGTCAGACCGTATGAACATGATCCCTGTGTTACACTGTAGGATCTCAGTGGTCATCGTGTCAGACTGTACAAACATGATCCCTGTGTTACACTTTATGATCTCAGTGGTCATCGTGTCAGACTGTACAAACATGATCCCTGTGTTACACTGTAGGATCTCAGTGGTCATCGTGTCAGACTGTACAAACATGATCCCTGTGTTACACTGTAGGATCTCAGTGGTCATTGTGTCAGACTGTCATTGTGTCAGACTGTCATCATGTCAGACTGTACGAACATGATCCCCGTGTTACAGTGTAGGATCTCAGTGGTCAACTTGTCAGACTGTCATCATGTCAGACTGTACAAACATGATCCTCGTGTTACACTGTAGGATCTCAGTGGTCATTGTGTCAGACTGTCATCGTGTCAGACTGTCATCATGTCAGACTGTACGAACATGATCCCTGTGTTACACTGTAGGATCTCAGTGGTCATTGTGTCAGACTGTACGAACATGATCCCTGTGTTACACTGTAGGATCTCAGTGGTCATTGTGTCAGACTGTACGAACATGATCTCTGTGTTACACTGTAGGATCTCAACTGTAGTGAACTTTAAAGCGTTCGTGCAGATTTCACCATGGCAACAACAGCATACAATGGCAAGTAGCTTAGCAACAAGCTATCCAGCTAACATCAGTGATCTAAGTGATCATTCTGACGTCGATGATCTTCACACTGTGGGGTTTAACATGGTCTGTGATTTAACCAGGTCTGTAGATTAAGTGCTCTAAAGCCAAAACTGTTACAGAGTGATGTCTATGAAACTTTAAGTTCCAGTTTGCTATCTCTGTCTCATTACTGGTGTGTTATAAGTGAATGTTAATATTAACTGCGTAACTAACTAACCAACTCCTCTAACTGGTATAATTATTTAGAGAGAGATACAAATAATTTAGTATTTGAAACAATCTTAGAGAAAGAGCATAAATGAGCAATAGGTTAAACAGGTATAGTTAATACACAACACATCCTATATAAATTGTATTTGTTAACGTGAATTAGAATGTGAACATTGAGGTGATGTAGTACAGTTAAAGTGTGTATAATTTTCCTATTATTAATATCCCTATCTTTATTGTTCTCCCAGGGGGAAAAAAAAAGATTCACTGGGACACTTGCCACAGGTTGCTGGTAATCTGAGATTTATATTATACTAAGGATTTAATTACTAAGTTTGGTTTTGGAGGAAAATGCCAGAATGTTTTTCCTGTTCTTCAGATAGCATGTTTTTTTTTAGTTCTTCATCACTTGAGGATCGTGCTACACCAAGCGTTACGGTGCATTATCTATATAAGCTTTCATTATTATATTACTGGGACTGAAATCCCTTCAAGGGCTCGACCAAAGAAAAAAGCAAAATACCAAAGTGTTAAGTGTTGTGTTGCATCAGATAAAAACATCCTTTATAATGATGACACTACAGCCTTATTATTTTTATAATAATAATGATTATTATTATTATTATTATTATTATCCTTATTATTATTCATATTATCAGTATTTTGTTTAACTATATTATGTTTTAATGGCATAGTATGGTATTACTGTATGTCGCTCTTGTTTTTTTTTTCTCTCAATTTATTCATTTATTATATCGATGAAATCTTGTTTAATACAAATTCATTTCTTAGGTTTATACTCACATGTCAACAGGAAACAGTCTGGGGATGATCTCACCCTCAGTGTTGTTACATAAATAACAAACCCAGTTGTAAAAAAGCTGCTGGCCAGACTTTGTTTTCTGTCAGCATGACCCAAGCATCCTATGGCTTGATTTCTGAAGCATGAAAGGCACTGAATTTTCACTGAAGAAAAACGACTAAAGAATGTTTCTTTCACTTCAAGTGAGCCCAGTAACACCTTATAGAAAATGAGCTTTTTCTATCTATCCATCGATCCCGCAGAGCCCCTAGTGTCATTGTAATTTAGGGTTGCTGGGTCACATTGCACACTCAGACTCCCGAGTATTTATCCAGTGTTGCTACTTTATATAACGTCGCTGTCGGGCGGAAACCTCGTATGTCCAACTTTTGTCAATTTCATATTTTCTCACATATCGATGCTATTGGTCAGTCCCAACGTGGGTCTGTTATATTTACAAGTTATTAACCAATCTAAAGTCTTGAAAATAGCTTGAGCACAAATCTCATAACTCCATTGGACACTTCAACTGTCCACCTCTTCCTCGCTCCGCTGGAGAGCTTCGCGGCATATTTCTCCTCAAGAAGAGTCACAACGAATCAACACGTCTTCTGAGGTAAATGTCTTCAAAACACTGGGCTCAAAGAAAAAAAAATCTTGACCCCCGCTAGTTCTGGTGCTCGTCTGAGGACAGGAATTTAGCGCAAGACAATCCATTGCATCGCGGACTAAACCCTGTGCACTGCAGATAAGGTACGGCGTTTTTTTTTAATTTCCTGAAAAATAGCGTTTTTGGAGATATGAGGATTCCGCCTGACAGCGACGATATGTAACCATGGGGGCTTTCACAATGGTTTTTGTAGTTAAAAACCCAGCACGCAGCAGTTTGCATGAAAAATCAGTAATGTGAAAGCTGTCATGTCGACTAGGAAGTGCAAGAGGTAGTCGTGATTCTCATGAATGTGAACAGAACTCGTACTCGTGTCACTCGTACGCAAATGCACCCTTAGGGCTGGGCGATAAAACAATAACGATACGTATCGCGATAGACACGTGATCGATATCAATAAAAAATGTGTTCGATAAAACGTTCGATATTTTTTGTTCTTCGTCGGAAGAAAACAGAGGTTGCGAAGCAAGTTTGGTTGCATTAACAAAGCCGGTCATTCTCTGGTAACCTAGCAACGTAGGGAGTGACACGCTAACAGCCAATCATGTAACAGTATCACGTTTGGTTGCGCCATATCGTCGTCTCGTGCTGGTCTGCTGGATTCCTCTTCAGTAACCTGCAACTGATCAGCAGAAAATGAGCCGCAGCGAGCGAGGAAATTGTAAATAAAAGAGGAAAAGTCAGCTCGCCAGTACGGCAGTTTTTTGGCTATTATAAGTCTGACCGTAGTCAGAGCAATGTCGTCTGCAAATTATGCAATAGCACTAAACTTGCACTAAATTCCCAGGTTTCTTTATGTTTATATTTAACACTTTGCACTATTTTATTACACTTTATTAAGCATTTCTTACATGTTCTTTCATTTTGTACCTTAAATGTTAAGATAATTGTTAAGTGTTCATTGTGACTTTAGACTTATGTTTACATTATAATTATTTGAGGTTTCCTGGTTGTTGACATTTCTGTCTTAATAACTGAAGGGATTATAATCAGAGGAAGGTTAAGTTTAAAATAAATATTTTTAAATGTAATATATTTTTCTCCTGGTCCTTATTTTAAATGGGTCATGAAAAAAGATCAATAATTATCGATATCGACCGATATGAAACACTGATATCGTGATACAGTTTTCAGTCATATCGCCCAGCCCTATGCACCCTGGTTCAATAGAATCAAGTGTCTATGCTATGAGCGGCACCAGAAACAATCACACTCGGATTTGGGCCACAACAAACATGCCCGGTGTGAAAAGCATGTAAAACTATCCTCCTCTCAGGTCCTGTAGTGAAGTGCAGCTTCCTTGAAAAACTACACTGACCTTGAATCATAGTGCGTGTGTTTACAGAAAACTGATCTTTACTTTGCTCCCTCTTATTTTTACTGGGAAATATAAAGACACAGTGTCCAAAAAAAACACCTAGCTTAAACTTAAACAAAACTGGTTCTTGAAAGTGAAAGCTAAGAGTCAGGCTTAAATAATATCCTGGGTTTGTTGTGTGTCTAAAACAATTGAACAATAAATCCTTTAATTCCTGTATCTGAGATTATCCTGTAGTAGCCTTCGGTCTGCTGATAAATCCTGCCATGTTTTGTCTCTCCAGCTGGGGAATGGCGGTGAATGTGTACTCCACGTCTATGACCATAGAGAACATGAGCAGACATGACATGCTCGCTTGGGTCAACGATTCTCTGCATCTTAGCTACACTAAAATAGAGCAGCTCTGCTCAGGTGAGTGGAACTCACACTCACTACATTTAGATAGATAGAGAGAGGTTATATTGGTAGGAGGATGTTAGAGATGGAGCTGCCAGGTAAGAGGTCAAGAGGAAGGTCAAAGAGGAGATACATGGATGTGTTGAAAGAGGACACGAAGGTGCGAGAGTAGAAGATGCCGAGGATAGAGTTAGGAGGAAACAGATGATTCCCTGTGGACACCTGATGGGAAAATCTGAAAGTAGTAGAAGATATATAGAGAGACAGACAGAGAGACAGATATATAGACAGAGAGACCGAGACAGATATATAGACAGAGAGACAGCTTATAGAAAGACAGCTTATAGAGCTTTATTCCTTTAACGTTAAGCAGAGGTTTTTCTAGCTTTTCAGAAAGATGTGTTCTTCATAATGTAGCGCAATTCCTCGTAACTGTAGTATATTTAAACCACTGTATAATAAAATACACTATAATTAAATACAGTTCCGTATATAAAGCAACGTGTTACTTACAAGATGACAAGCTCAGCTATAATGTTACCTTTCGTAATGTCTTTACTAAACTTATGACCATTTTGGACCATGGCCTGTTTGGATATGGCTTGTGTTTCTCAGGTGCAGCATATTGCCAGTTTATGGACATGCTGTTCCCTGGGTGTATTCTTCTGAAGAAAGTGAAGTTCCAGGCCAAACTGGAGCACGAGTACATCCACAACTTCAAAGTGTTACAAGCAGCATTCAAGAGAATGAGCGTAGACAAGGTGAGCACCCTCTACTTCAATCTATAAATAATAATAATAATTCTGCACTTGACCCTTAACTAACTTCATTCACTGCAGCAATTAGAAGTGTGAGATGAACTGGTTTGAAAACGCAAAAAGGAGTGCATTCAATACCGATTAAACACTCTACTGTGAAATGCCTGGTAGTCCAAGGGCTCTTGTGAAGATTGAGTCCATTTTGTATTAGGACGTGGTTGGCTATAGGGCTTTTTACACCAGGTCACTTCATGCCTTTTCTGTGATCCGATAGCTATCCGATCGTAAAAAGACCAGGTCTAAATGCCCTCCAAAACGTTTTCAAGACGGATATAAATCCGATGGTTCAAACCACTTCAGGAGGTGGTCTGGGACGCATTTCAGATGAAACTGGACGGGTGTAAATGAATGTGGTTGTTCAAGCCACATACGTCAGCGCTATACTCCTCCCAAACGGATGAACGTCACTCACAAGTGACTCACGAGTCGTGCATCACGCAAGAAACAAACAGTATGCGGTTGCTAAAAATGCTGTTTTTTGTAGCATAACCGTCGTAACAAGTTTTTTCGTCTTCTTTTTGATTGCATTCTGAAAACCGCACACACCAAAGCGTGTTCCATTTCAATTACCCCGGAAATGAGGTCAAATATATTAGCATTTTGGGCGGGAGTAGAAAGATCGGATCGATATCCGATTCGCCGAGATGCATTTATGTGGCCTAATGTAAATGGAACAGTTTTAACAAATCAGAAAGCTATCGGATCAGAGAAAACACATGAAGTGACCAGGTGTAAAAAGGCCCTTCGGCGGGATGTCACATCTCGGCTCTCGAAAGAAGTGTAAAATTATAGCCTCCTTTCGTTTCTGAGATATGAACAAAACATCCTCTATTGTTGTTTCCATTTGTGTCTGGTCGTGTCCAGTGCAGAGTAGCTGGATTATATGATGCGGGGCTTCTCCCAGGTCAATTTGGATTAGATGTATAAAAAGGGATTCTCTCCGAATTAAATCGCTCTTACATGCTCTCATTAATCTATTGACACTTGATTGAACGTCTCTTGAAAGCCTGACATAATGTTACTTATTTGCTTCTCGTTGAAGATCATCCCAGTTGAAAAGCTGGTGAAAGGAAGGTTCCAGGATAATTTTGAGTTCGTACAGTGGTTTAAGAAACTCTTCGACGCAAACTACGACGGGAAAGATTACGACCCTCAAGCAGCACGACAAGGCCAGGATGTTTCCCCTACACCCAATCCAGGTGAAATCATTCATACGCAAATCTAGCGTGGGGTTTCGTTCACACATTCACATTCATACATGTACCTCCTATAGTCGCTTTTGTTGCAGTGAGTGTATTTTTTGAAATATGTTGAATCTGCTTATCTACGTGGGCCAATGACAGGATCCCGTGCTCTCATATTGTCGTGGCCTGGGTTCGATTCCCAGGCAGGGAGCCAACACAGCCACTGAAGCACTAACTCTCAGTGCTGGTCCCAAGCCCAAATTAAAAAAAGATTTGAGGGTTGCATCAGGAAGATCATCTGGCACCAGATCTAATCAATAGACCACGTGATCCATTTTCTATGGCAACCCCGAACAGGGCGCAGCCAAAAGACTAACATTTAAACAGAAGCATGACTTAAGAAATGGGTGTTTAGTTTTTTTTGTTTTTTTTTAAAGGTGTCCATAGTGTTTTGGGTAGAGACGTCTATAGTTTAGGAACTACAACCTTAAAGCACAACCTGAGTTGAATTAGAAGACAGCAAACAATAGGGTCAGTGTTATACAAGACATTATGTAACAGTGAGTCGTGAACATTATGTAACTTTCTGGTGTTTACTAGATTAAAATGATCTTTCCCTACCCATATGATTCATTTTTCATCACGCTGGTCCCTAGTAATCCTTGGTAAGTCTAAGAAGATTCCAGAAATGTGTGTGTGTGGGTTTGTGTGTGGGATGTTGTAGCTCAGTGGTTAAGTTGTTGGGCTACTGATCGGAAGGTCATGGGTTTGAACCCCAGGTCCATCAAGCTGCCACTGCTGGGCCCCTGAGCAAGGCCCTTAACCCTCAGTTGCTCAGTTGTAAGTCACTCTGGACAAGGGTGTCTGCTACATGCCGTAAATGTGTGTGTGTGTGTGTGTGTGTGTGTGTGTGTGGGGATCTGGGGGATTCTCCATGCCAGTGATACAATCCAGGGTTCATTTAACCAAAGTTTTATGGATTTTATATTTTCTCACGCTGATTTATTAAATAATAACTCTTGCTTGGTGTAGGACCCCAGAGGACCTCGCCAACAGTACCCAAAACCGTGCCAACCCCTCAGCGGCCAATCAGCTCTGTCCCGACCAACCTCAAGCGGAGCACACCTATATTACGGAACGGAGTTAGCGAGGCAGAGATTATCGAGCTCAACCAGCAGGTGCAAAGAAAACCCTTCCCCACCCACACCTTCTCAAAAAGGACATGCTCCGTTTTTAATGATTCAATCACTTAATATTATTTATCAGACTTATAAATACCGCTTTAATTGTTGTTGTTTAGATATTTAGTCTGTTTTTGCCATGTCTCTGTTTATAAATTGTGCATTAATAGTGTTTTACTGATGTAGAGACACTAAATCACTAACGTTCGGTTTCATTTCTGACGATATAATTAGATCTGCATTAAATATAGGTTATTGGGGTTAGGATAGGTTGTAATGTGGGTTTCCTAACTGAATTTTCCTCTACATGTAGCTGATGGACCTGAAGGTGACAGTCGATGGCCTGGAAAAGGAGAGAGACTTTTACTTCGGCAAACTTCGTGATATTGAGCTCCTCTGCCAGGAGAACGAGGGCGGAAACCCAGTTCTCGCAAAAATCATCGGTGTCCTTTACGCTACCGAGGTAACGGGTCCTCAAATTACACTACACAAGTCCTGACCGGACTCGGTGCTTTATTTCAGTAGATTTATGTGTATTCATAGTAAATAATGAGAACCAGGATACACGTAAGCAGCCATTAGGTCATTAGAAACTAGTGTAAGATAGATGTGGAGTAATGAAGTGAGCCACTGTGTGAACTAAACACATCAGTTCAGGATTGTCCCAAACACACTCAGTCGCACAGAAATGTCATAAATACAGCGGCGTGATCTTTGTAAACTTCTTAATTTTGCCTCTTTTTAGGATGGTTTTGCTCCGCCTGAGGATGAAGAAATTGTTGAACAGCCACAAGTCCAGGACGAGTACTAAACTCTACAAACAGGCGTACACATGCATTCATTTAACTTTCTCTTCCTGCTCTACTTCTTATCGGTCTTTTCCTTCTCGGCTCTCACTCGTTCTCACCCCGAGCTTCATTTTCACGTTTGATGATCTTGATTTCTTACCTTTCATTTACTCACTTTTTTTTTTTGCCGTGTTCCTTTCTAAAGAAGCAGCAACTGATCGACATCACAACCTCTTAACATGTCGGTGTGGTGTGTTGAGTGACCGAGTGGCTCATGTAGTTTTTGCTAATGTAATTGGATTTAAATACCATTTGTACGCTTAATGGTAGAAATCGGGTTTTATCCTCGCTATATACCATTAGCCGTGGTATTTATTTTATCGAGTGTAGAGTATAGAGCATTGCTACTCGGACTGATTTGTATTTTTATTTTTTTTTACACTAATGTCATGACTTATTAACATGTGAACCAAAACATTGTCTGAACAATGGCTGAAACCTTAGAGATAGGAATTTTTATTTGCGTATTCTGTACTGATGCAAATGAAACAGAATATTAAAACAAGCCACAGCTTCATCAGACTACGATATAGATGTTTATAGATGTAGCACACAGATAACGTAACCTTCCTCTGCACTTTTACTGTACTCGGCTTATTTTAAAGCAGCCTCGTTTTGCCTTTGTGATTTCAATTCGTTTGGCTTTCGGGAGGGTGTTTCTACTATATAGGAACTAATTTTAAGTTTTATAAAAAGCCAGTGATCAGAAAGATCCTGTAAACTGTACAGATGTGTGAACAAGCATGGATTCCAACCACATTTCTTCCCATGCATTCTCATGAGATATGAGTTTTTGCCTTGCAAAATGCGAGCGCCGACACTAAAGCGAGACGGATGCATGTACACTCACCGTGCACTTTTTTTTTTTATTAGGAACAAGTGTGCACTTACACATTTATGCAGTTAATCAATTAGCTACTTCAGATACTTCAGCTAATGTTTACATCATAAATCGCATGATCGTTAGTGTCGGATGTGCTTTTTTTTAAGGATTTCAGAGACTGCTGATTTTTCTGAGAATTTAATCAGAATGCTGGGGGGAAAAAACCAAGGTATGAGCAGAGGGTCTGCAGGCTGAAACACCTCACTGATGACAGATCACAGGGGAGAATGACCGGACCGGTCTGCACTCAGTGAGTCAGGAAGACTATAGTAGCTCAAATGATCACTCTTTACAACTGTACTGAGCTGAATGCATCTCAGCATGGACATCACAGCAAACCTACAACAGTAGATGAATCAGAGACCATCTGTGGTCAGAATAGAAAAAAGAGCAGGTCTTCAGACGTCTGGTTATGGAGAGTCTGTGCCTATGATAGCCTCAGATTTCTCTTCTTGGTTAACAGGAGTGGAATCCAGACTCAGCTTCAACGCTCAATGTCTGGTGCAGAGCTGAGATGCTTTTCTGCTCACCATGCTTTTCTAAAAATTGATTAAGTTACTAAATTCATACTGTTAGCTTGAATCAATCTGCCCATTTTCTTCTGATGTCTCTTATCAACATGGCGTTTCCACCTACCGAACTGTCGCTCGCTCAGTGTTTTTTTTTTTTTTTTTTTTTTTTTTTTTTTTTTCCCTAAACAAAATTCTGTGTAAACGTTTACAGACTGTCATGTGAAAATCTCAGGAGATCAGCAGTTTCTGAAATACTCACAATACTCACTGTGAAAATGAACTGAAGCTCTTGATTTGTGTCTGCATGAGTTTATGCATTTTCCTGCCACATGATTGGCTGATTAGATAACTGCACAAATGACCTGGTGTATAGGTGTTCCTAATAAACTGGTTAACGAGTGTAGACTCAAAAGAGGACACAGATGATTCAAGTCCAAATAAATGTATATTGGTAGCCTGAAAAAAAAAATCAAAGCTGTGTTCTTTCTGATTACAGAAGTGTGTGCACTTTGCAGCTGTAAGAAATTAAGATATATTTATTTATTAAAGATGACTATAAAGTAAGATGCTTAACGATCCATAACAACTCCATTTTAATTTAATAAAAAGAATATTAATAGATAACATTACTGGTTTTTATTTGTTACTGACTTATTACTGGCTAAATTATAAAACTGAGTTTTAGCTACTATGTCAGTGTTGTATTTTTTTTATTTTTCATGTTTCACATGCATTAATGCCATAAAGGTTGGTTTTGATTGACAGGATCTGTCTGTAACTTGTTAATTTTGTCCCTCATTTATTTGCAGTTTTACTATGTAAAATAAAGAGTATTCTGGCAATGAAAAAGTGTTTTATTAAGTGATTTATTTATTACGTCTTTACATCGTCAACAGACATCATGTATGGCATGCTATTATTTTGTGTTTCTGGGTTAATATAGATTATTTTGTACCTTAACAACTCAAACAGTTTGCTAAATGTTTATCTTTCAGTTCTTTGACCACAGGACTAGTTTGCAAAAGTATATTTTTCAAAATATGATATTTTTCAAGAATCAAATACATTTTGGGAGTCATTTCGATTCAACATGACTCGGGGATTCTGTGGAAATAAAGGTCACAACTCTAAGGGTCAGTGCAGACTTTTGCCTGGTGGTGGTGCTACAGAGATTGATAGATTAACTCCAAATTTGGTGTTTGGATACCTAAGACTACGCTATGAGGATGCCAGATTTTCACAACTGGACAAAACGTTTGGAGACAAACGTAGAAACAGCAAAAAATACTAAGCCTAAATACAGCTATAAAAATTGTAGCTGTTGAATTTATGAAAGCAGAGTGACCTTTCTCCACTAAACATCAACAGAACCTCCATGGTAATCGGTGTTCACGTGGCAGAGAACCAAACCTGGTCACTCAACACCAGGTCCATCAGCAGCAAAGCTCAGCAGCGTCTCAACATTTTACGAAGGCTGAAGAAAACCCATCGCACTTTAATGCTGCTACTATCACATGTTAACAAATCCCTTCTTCTTGCACAATGGTACATACTGTAAAGTTGCGTGCTGGTCGGTACTAGGTTGTGCACTATGTACTTTATGTGGCTAGGCTAACTTACTATTTTAGTCCCTGGTTCTGAGTTGTTTTATGTAGCTCCATGTTGTTTTTATGTAGCACAAAGATCCACGAGGAACGTTGTTTCATTTCACGATATACTGCATCAGCTATATATGTTTGAAATGACAAAAAGCTTATTGACTCTTGGCCACAAAAAACATTATCACATCATCACAGAAAATGCTGGTGATCGTAAATAAAAGCATGTGGCAGGCAACACAGGGTAGTGATCACAGAAGTCTGTGTCTCAGAAAGGATCTGAAGAAACAGATCACTGACCTAGTAGTCAGGAAAGTCATTTCTAAGGAGAAACAGGTCCAAGATCAACTGTGCAAACAATTGTTTGTAAGTATAGAAAGCATGGCATAGGTGTGTTACTGCCACACAAAAAAATGCAAGTTGCACAGAGAAAATGGCTCATCATGGTTTATTAGTGCACCAAAAACCACCAGGTCTGTTTTGTGATTAATAAAGTGGAAGCTGGCAGATTTCAGCACAGAGCTCAGTGACTATGAGGATGACGACTAGACATCTGGTCAGCAAAAGGATGCATAAGATGGAGGTAATGAGCATGAGGTCGATATGAGGAGCCCATCGCCACCTATGAGGGGCCCAGCCCCTATATTGGGCCCATCACTTTCACAGAGCCCATTACCTTTAAGTGGACAAGACCCTTTGAAGAGACCATCATCTTCAAGGATCCCATCCCCTTCTATGGCTCCTGAGTCTCGGCGTCGTGTATAATTTAACAAGACCGTTACATGGTTTGTCCAGCCTTCTGTCGCAGGCTATGTGACGGTTCCTCTCCTATGCCAGGGGATAAGGACGAGGAGGGATAAAGTGGACAACCATGAAGAAGACCCTCCATGTAGAATGTATCGTGTGAATCCTGATGAAGAGGAAGATTATAACCTTTAAAATCTCATATTCATCATCAGATATGTGGTAGGTACTGTATCTGTGGCAAATAATTCTGCAACAGACTTCAGTATTTCATCTTTTTAAGCATGCCGGATGAGAATCAGGACTGTGGTCCGAAAATAAAGTAATCAGTGACCCAGGAGATCACTGAGGCATCCAGCTTCGTATCCTGCATATGTTTTCCTAGTAATACTGGTTGGATGGTAATGAATAATTAGCCAGATTTGTCTAAGTGTCCCTTTTAACCTGTACATAATGGCATCCTCTACTCCATCCAGGGGGCAGTAAGCAGTGGGTCCAGCAGTGGGTCCAGTGGGTCATGTCTATAGTCTTCATTATGTGCGATGTGAGGGCCACTGGTCTATAGTTATATGATTAAGTTCATTCTCATTAGTGATTGCAGCATGTTGGTCAACTGATTTGTTTACAAATCTGGGAACTAACACACCACCAGGAAGAAACTGAGTACTAAATAGCGTCAACTCTGAATATGAAGGAAAAGAGAGACAGGAGACAGGTTTAGATAAGCAGTTTGTATTTCCTTCCTACAATACACACTAATTAACTACAACAGTGTGCACATTCTGATATTTTCTGAATGAACGCATTGTAAACAAAAAGTCTGCTTCATTTATGTTTAGTTTACAAATAAATGTCAGATGTGGATGCTAGAACTTGTACAAAATAAAATAAAATAAAATAATGGCAGTAGCATAAATTGTGAGACATTGTGGGACAAATCAACAACAAAACCATGACAGCACGCTCGAATACGTGATGACGTCATGCCCCCAGAGCAGACGTGGCATAAATTCGGTTTAAAGTCGCAGCTGTAGCCGAATGCTGATCTGCGACCATTATTCTGTAAACGAGCTCAAGGACAATTAAACAAAAACAAAACAAAAAACCTTTGGAATACGAGCGTTTCCTGCTGTTTAGACGCTAAATAACCATGGCTTCGTCTGCGAATAATAACGGTTCTGTTGGTAAATGGGAGGTGGTGAAAAGAGGCAAGAAACAGAACAGCGCTGCTGCTAAGAGTCAAGTCGACAAGAAGTCCAGAAAAACTTTGGGCGAGTCTAATTCTCCAAAACTTCACATGTACCGTAAGTGAAATTAAATATTCACACTCAAATTATATACCGAATGTTAAGTGACACGTCCGTCTATAGTATGCTAATATGTATGCTAACGCTAATGCTAACGCGTTAGCATTAGCTCGCTGTTCTGTCAATTTTTTTTTACTTTAGTTTAATAACAGTACGCGTTATAAAGCTCCAAACTAACAATCTATATATATATATATATATATATATATATATATATATATATATATATATATATATATATATTTAACACCGCTAACACATAACATTTAGCATCTAATCCAGATGTGAGAAGCTTTTGCTAGTTAAACATTGTCTAAAATAGGTTTTAGCAGCACCCGGATATTCACGTTTAATGGTACAGTAGTATATTTTATTATTATTAATAATAATAATAATAATAATATAAATAACTTTAGATTTCTATATAAATGATATGTATATAAACAAAACACTGTTTTAAGCCGTGTCCTTATTACAAGTGTATAAAGTCGACGTTTGGAAAATTGACTTCCGGTCTGGAATACTTGTTTGTGTTTGGATAAGATTCCTGTCAATCATTTTTTTATAGATACGCTGCTGTGTGCTCTGGGGGCGGGGCCTCGTTAACATCATTCACATGTATTGAAAATCACTTTATTTCAAAATGTGTGAAATCAGGAATATATAACCAAATGGTGTTATACGTGTAGCATGACTGTTAGACAGAACATAATATATAACAAAGGGAAAATATGTATAATGAATTTTTAAACAGACTAAAGATTGTTTAAAGTAAATAATAAATAAAGTATATAAAATGAATCAGTGTATCCCCAAGAAATAATCCATAACTAGTTAATCTACAACTAGTTGTATCACTTTATGTACAAATAATTTTTGTTTGCCGTATTGTTTGTACAAATAAATAGCAGCCAGCTCTTCTTTCAGACATGACTGAATCAGCACATCAGTGTAATTGATCTCAGTCGCTTTATGGGGAATATATATATATATATATATATATATATATATATATATATATATATATATATATATATATATATATATACATATATATATTATAGATAGTGACGTGACATACGGCTAAGTACAGTGACCCATACTCAGAATTTGTTCTCTGCATTTAACTCATCCAAAGTGCACACACACAGCAGTGAACACACACACACCGTGAACACACATCCGGAGCAGTGGGCTGCGGCGCCCGGGGAGCAGTTGGGGGGGGGGTTCGGTGCCTTGCTCAAGGGCACCTCAGTCGTGGCCGGCCCGAGACTCAAACCCACAACCTTCGGGTTGAGGCGCTAAGGAAAATATGGGCCAAGGTTCAGTTTCAAAATTTGTGCACTCTATCACAATTTTGCAGTGGTTTGTCTGCCTGGTGTTGCAAAATGTTCTGAGTGTCTCTGAGAAGCAAGAGGCCGTCTTGCAAAATAAGACAGCACATTTGTCTCTTGGGATTGACAGATTTGCCTCCTTTTGACATGCATTGAACAAAACCTTCTTTTGCATTGATTGCAGCACCCGACATAAAGATGTCGGAGACAATATTTGAGGGTTTCGAGAAGATCGGAAAGAAGCAGAACAAGGAACAGGTTCCTCCCCCAGCTGAGACTCAGCAGAAAAAGGTCAACGTACCAAAGCAGACAAAGAAATCCCAGTCCAACAGCAGCTCAAAACCGACAAACTATAAAACGTTGGAGGAAGCTGTCAAAGCTGTGAGTAAATGTTAAGATGCATACCAGTATAAGTATGTTTTGCATCCTCAAAATGTACTAATTTTCCCCAGTGTGGGGAAATTTTTTTTAATTATAAATAATGTCTACAAAATAATCTCTTTCTAGCTGTGTGGGTAGCTATATCTCTCCCTTTCTTTTTTTTCTAGCTGGACTTAGTGGAGTTGAAGCAACAGCTGGAGAAAAGTCAACTCATGTTTCCTGAGAATCCATGTGTCTGGGTGAAGGATCTGGCTGGGTATCTCAACAGCAAACTGCTTGCACCTGACCCAGATCCCACGCTCAGCAGCTATGCTCACGGTGTGTTACTGATGTGTATCCACCGTATACTGAATATGGAGTTCACCGAGCGGGTATTTAAGTAACCGCCCAGAATTATAGTGGTGTGGTGTTGGACGAGAGCGGAAATTCTTTCTTCTGTGATGTTACCTTTTTCAGTTTGAAGCATGTTTCTTTTATATTGTTGGTTTGTGGTTTCAACAAATAAATCTCTCTGCAGATTACCCATACTGCCTCGCTGGAAAGGATTTGCGTGGCATAATTAAGAATATGTTGGGGAAAAGCGGTGACGCACTGCAAGAATTCTTTGATCACTGTGTGTTCACTATGCTCCGGGAGTTGGATAGACCCACAGGTAAATATACTGCTAGCTGGGCTAATAAAACCTAATGCTGCATCCCAAATGTCCATCATCTAGTGTACGAATTTTAAAAGGGTCATTTTTATTAAGTGGAAGTAGGAGTTGTTTTTCAGTTTATGGCAAACAAAGACAAATGTGTGTAATGCAACTTCCTGTGTATAAGAAAAGCTGCAAAGGTTTCTCAAGGAGCAGGACATGTCTAAAATTCCACACTTCATTTATCTGGTTGTATAAGTGCAACATACTGGGTACTTGAAGTGCACTTCTTCTGGTTGGAATTTTTAGCATGAACACTATACGCAAACTAAAAAACGGCACCGTATATTGTATACGCATGCTATTTTATGTGTTGCTCCTTCACTGTTTCTTACCTATACCACCCAGCTCAATTCTGTGCAGTTTTACTTTTAGCCATTTTGAATTAGATGGTAGTGTTTCAGCAATTTGGGTTCCTGGTAGTGAGGAATCAACCTGTGTATAATTTTATTTTTGACAGGTGACCCACTGCATGGCTACAGGATGTGCATCCAAGCGATCATGATGAGCAAACCCAAAATAGCCATGCTCAGCCTGCCTGAAGTAAGTGGAAATTTCCATCCATGTGCTGTCCAGCTGTTTGGTTAGAACTTGGGGAAAACCTTTGGTTGCTTGCCACAATTGCTTTCTAGGGTCTGCAGAAATTCCATAGCCTGTATTCATAAAGTGAAGAGGAAATTTGGGAGGAACTACTAATGTAAAGGTTCAGAAGCATCTATAACCTAAGTGTGTCTCATACATCAAGAACATTACAAGAATTAAGAGACAGCCACTAAATCATACTAATCATCCCTATATCTATGGTTTTCTTATCAAACTATAAAACAGCGATTAGTGATTTCATGCACGATGACATTAAACACACTGAATGTGATTTTTTTTTTTTTGTCATGAGCAGTGTCTCAAAATCAAACATCTTACAATCAGAAGTATTTACTAATCAAGGTAATCCAGAAGGCTTGTACCCCAAAAGGGTCATGAATGATTCAGTTTTAAAATTCAGACACTAAATGTATTGAGAGGAACTAACTGGTGATCTTGATGGTCTTTGTGTCAGAATTTGTGTCAGATCACGTACACAGAGACATTTTGTTTAGCATGCAGTAATTTAACTGTTACTGTAGCATTACACAAAAGTGTTCAGTTACTGCCAGTCACTTAAGGAAACAAGCAAGTGGATCCTTTTTAAGGATTTTTTTTTTTTAATCGTTTAGTTTAAGCAGCTATAGTGTGTTCATCTTTTTTTGCCAACTCGTTGAGACTGTGTATGTATCGTAGCACTTGGAGCTGCTGCGCTCACACCAGAACCGTCCAGCCAAGTGTCTGAGCATTATGTGGGCTCTTGGACAAGCTGGCTTCTACGACCTTGCCCAAGGCATAAAAGGTGAGCGTTTTTAAAACGTATGTGGCCTAAAAGAGAAAGATTACCTGGTATGGATTAGACTGGATGTCCTGTTTCATGAGTTATTGTATAAAATTGTGTTTTATGTGTTTTTTCTCATCATGTAGTTTGGCTGGGCATCATGCTCCCTGTTCTAGGAGTGAAAACTCTGTCTGCTTATGCCATTGCTTACCTAGAGAGACTGCTCACGTGAGTTATTGCTGATTTAGTTTTTGCACCTTCAGGCTTAATTTCATATACACTATAAGTGGTAAATTTATACTGTGTGTACGTGTGTAACCTTTTCCATCTCCCTTATAGGCTTCATGCCAATTTGTCTAAAGGGTTTGGCGTAATGGGCCCAAAAGAGTTCTTCCCTCTGCTGGATTTTGCCTACATGCCCAAAAATGCCCTGTCACAAAGGTAATTATTTCACACTAATGTATATGTATGTGAAATAGACATTTTCTAGTGATTTGTTAAAACCTGCTGTGCCTTTAGCTTGCAGGAACAGTTGAGGAGGCTCTACCCACGGTTGAAGGTTCTAGCATTTGGAGCGAAACCGGAATCTACATTGCATACGTACTTCCCTTCCTTTCTCTCCAGAGCCACGACCAATTGTCCTGATAGCATGAAGAAAGAGGTAAGAAGTTTTCACACAGATAAAGTGTTTGCACCAACTGTGTAGGACTTTGTGGGATAAAATGCTTCAAAACCTAAAAATCCTGTCAGTGTTGCATACGTAAAATCGATTTATCGCCAGCCCTATCTAGTACCACTACTAGTGGTAGTCTCTGCTCAGTCAAGGTCCATAAGAATTTATTTGCAATGAGGGTGAAACGAGCGCCAAAGAACGCACCAAATCTAGCTGCCAGGCCTCCAAAAACAAATTCTTCAAAACTTTCACTGAACAACTTTGGAGAAATATTTCACACTTACAATTTAGGAGCAGGATTAGGGCTGTTTTTTTTTTTTACAGCATGGCCTAGCACAGCTGCAGTGATGTGGTGTTAGAATGGTATGAATGGATGCTAAGAGAAATTTAATAGAACATTCCTCATATCAATTACAAATCATTCATTACAACACTTAACACAAGCTGCTTAGTAGCATCAGGTAGGAAAACATTGTACATCACTTATGTGCGTGTTGTCGGCAAGAAATACACAGAAGCTGGATAAACGAATGCCGGGTCAACTATGGGACATCTTACCAAAAAAAGTCCAAAAAATATTAATCTTTCACTGCTTTCTATTTTTCTTGGGCACAGAAAGCTATAAGAAGGATAGGATGATGCAAATAAAGCCAAGTGCAAAATGTATCTTGTCTTAGAATTGAATAGAGAAATGAGAAGAAATGGAGCGTAAACCTGATCTGATTTCATTTGCAGTTGCTGAGCAGCCTGACCGAGTGCCTTTGTGTGGATGCACAGAGTTTGGGTGTATGGAGGCAGCTTTACACCAAACACCTAACCCAATCCAGGTAAACTATTCCTAACAAGTTTACGTAGAACTTATGTAGAAAAATAGCACTTTAAATGATCGTTGTTTACAGTTTACGTGTTTTGTTAAATGAGGTCCTGGTAAATCTGTTAAATATTGTGCTTCTGAAATTGTCTTCCCTAACAGCCTCTTGTTGAATCATCTGCTCAGTTTATGGAGCACGCTCCCACCAAAGGTACAGTGGCAGATAAATATTACTGTCTTTTTCATTTACGCTTTTGTGTACTCCTGATTTTAAATATCATTTCTTTTTCTTTGTAGTTGCGAAATAGCCTTCAGGAAACAATCCAGTCTTTCAGAGTGACCAACGAAGAGATTAGATCCACAGCTAACTTGAATGATGTGAAGGAATGCAATGCTGTCTGCAGTGTAAGACATATTTATGACACATACATCATTCTTGTCAATTAAAGACATTTAAGTTAAACACAGCAAACACATGATGAAGTATGTTAAGTCGTTTTATACCCCGTCACTTCTGCATGCTTTTTTCTGTTTGGTCAGAATTGATGTTGATTAATTTTCTGTAAAATTATCAGCTGTAAAGCTAAAGTGTTTTTTTTTGTTTGTTTTTAATAGTAGCTCTAATATCATTTCTGTGGTATAACAGCACACCTTTTGTCATGTTTTCTTCCGTACGTGATATGCAAGGCTGAATCCGAGGTTATAACATGACTTCCCTTGCCCTTGACGATCCTTAATGAATTTAAAGCCTTATTTATATCTAAATATTTTTCACAACAAAATATCAAACAGGTGTCATTGTGCTAATAGTTTTCTCTCATCTTCCCTCTGCTCCTTAACTTAGACTCTGCAAATGAAAATTCGCTCTCAAGGCTTCCCGTGGTCGAAGGCACTGATGGTGCTGTTGGTGTTTGTTGCTGGTTTTATTGCTCACGATGTGAGGTCACATGGCACCTTTGCCGACTCCACCACTGCACTGTACCTGCAGAAGAGCGGCGTCACTGCCGTGTCCCAGCAAGTCTGGAGAAAAGGGTCCCATTGCAGCCAGCAGGGCATCAAGTAAAAATCCACAGACAAAACCAACACAATTGTCTAAGTAAAAAATAATCATGTTCTAAATAGCAAATTTGTGTCCACGTGTGTAGCTGGTTAGCTGGAACCTTGCCGCATTATTACTCTCTGGCTGTGGAGGCAGTGGGTCCGTTTTTGGAAGCCATTTTCGAGAAGCTGAAGATGGCTTCAGTTTTAATTGCACAGAAGAGTTCTGAATTGATGCTGTGGTTGCAGGAGAGCACACCACTGCTCATAGAATGGGTGAGATACAGTCACTTAATTTAAACCAATGCGAACAACTTCTGGATTTTTCTGCATATTATAAAATGGCTGTTATGATCTTTGATTTGAACCTTTTAACGCTGTAAACTCTCATGTGCATGTCCAGATGTGAATATGTGAATATTTTCCTCTTCCCTTATTGGCAGATCAATGCCAACACCCCAGAGAGTGTTTTCCAGTTTTTGGAATTTGTAAAGGAGCTGCTGCTGTTTGTGCATCAGAACTATATCTTACCTGGCCTGCAGTACGTTGTTACGGCACTCCAGCATCTGTGGCAGTCACTGCAGGACTCCTGCAAGTCAGTAACAATCACCACGCATGTTTCTAGATGCTTTTCTTTTAATGGCTTATTCACTTTTGACTAATTACTCAACTGTAATGAATGAACATTTTATGTGAAACCCTTCCAAGACCAATAGCTCCTATAGTGGCAGTTAAAAGAACATCTATAACTATATGCTCCGGTCCCAGTGTGTTTCAATTCACAATTTCATTCTATTTGAATGTTTTGAAGACAATTTGAACATAGAAAAAATTCTATATGTCTCTTATCTGTAAAAACTAAACCAATTAAGAACAAAGGATTCCTATCATAAAGAGAATGTACTACAAGTTCACCAAATTATAAATGTAAAGATTTATGAATTCAGTCCAAAGTTTGATTGCATTAACACTTGATCTTGAGATAATATTGATATTGATTGAGTTCATAACAACCACCGAGGCATCATTTGATTAGAAAAAGAGCTGTTGGCTAAAATACCTGGGTTCAGCAGCCTCTGCTTCTGCAGCCTCCCCCTTTTGGGTACTGTTGATCACAGAAGTCCAGGTCTGGTGTCATTCTGAAAGATACAGAAGAGCTTTTGTAAGGAGATGTTCATGTAACCATAAAGCCTATAGTGCTTGTTGGTCGTTGTGAGCCGTAGTTATCAGCCTTGTGGATGTAGTGCAGATGCAGGGCCTCTGGTGTTCAATCAATCTACAAACATAAACAGGTTTAGTTGTTGCACACAGAGTAATAAACATCTTTTCCTTGCTGATGTATAAGGGTCCACACTTGCCTGACCACACTGGGGCGTGGAACTCAAAAGTCAAACACAAATCACTTATTCACAAAGAACCACATTATAAACTATAAGACGTGTAGTTGGAGGAGAGGGGAAACAAAATCTACATATACAGGATTTTTTTTTTCCCCCCTCAAGGATAAGAATGAATGATTTTTACACCAATATGAGGTGTGAAGTCCACGAAATTCACAAATCCAACAAAACGCTTCATAATGTTGTATTATTGCATGCTGGATTATTAATTGCTTATTAAATGCTAAAGATGTGTCTGTTTTTTCCCCCCCTGTAGTGGTGAAGTATCACTACACTGCATGCAGAACCATGTAGTGGCATTCACTAACAGTACATGGATTTACTTGCAAGATACAACAACTGCCATCGGGAGCTGGGCCCAAGAGCTGCTGACCAAGGCATGATATACACCCAGAATTTGGGACAGAGACTTTGTCTTTATTCGCACCTACCATCCCGCTCTGAGCTGTAAAAGACTTTAAGATACTTTTTCAGCTAATATTTCTCTAATTCCAAGAACTTAACAGGAGGTGGAGCGCTTAAGCACTCCCCCCCCCCAGACCCACCCCTACCCCAAGACCACCACCACCACCACTACATTATTTGCGAATCCACTCTTACCCCATTCCTCAATTTCAGGACTTTTTTTTATATGATCGATACCCTAAATGTTTTGTGGGAGTTCCTTTTCATCTCTTGTGTTTTACTTAGGTGATTGCAGATATACTATTTATTTTATGTAGGTACAGGTAACAAAAAGGACACTGGGACAATTGGATACGAAAAGTGCTGAAAGATGCAGGACATGCACGTTTTAGATAAACATCTGAGGTCTTTCTGGAGAAATATCTGAACAGCAACACAAAAGCCTTAAGAATAGGGCTGTTAATTTATTGTTAATCTGGAAATTGTTAACGATTTACAGATTTCTTTGCTACATTTACCTAATATTTCACTTTTTGTGTGAATTTACATATAAGTAAGTTGTAGTAAACTAGTGCTTATATTCCGTGCTTGTGCATTCAGTTTAATCTAGTTTAATTCCACCTTCTCGATGCGTTTCAAATATGGCGGCACACAGAGGTAGTAGCGATGAGGCATTCCATGGCTACGTGACCAAACGTTTCTTCCAGATGATTCTGCTGGATCCTGTGGCTTTTTTGTAATTTCCTAGTGGCTATATGTTGAGCAAGCAAACTCCTTCCATTCACGTAATGTCTACAGAAATCCTTAATGAATATCTTTTTGCGGAAATTTGCCACTGGTAAAACTTTCAGAGCATGCCAAGATTGAACATGTAGAAAGTCATTCAGGCACACGACCTGATTTTATTAGAATTCTTAGTGGTTGATTTTGTTTTGGTGGTTGATCATAACATTGATGGATCTATTTTTTTTTTTTTTTTTTTTTTTAAATTTATAGTGCGCCTCACATCTATAATCTTGCCCACTCAGCCTGACACACATTTTCAGTGTCTGAGAGATTTTGTTGTGACTACTGTTGCTATTGTCTGCAGGTGTTCTACTTGATTACCTCTTAATGTGATCTGGAAAGCTCTATTGAAGACCCCAAGTTGTACATCTTCCTCGCCACAGTACAGACTTGTGTAATATATAAAACACCACAGAACCTTGGAGCTCCTTCTGCTAAGATTTCAAGAATCAAATTCTACATTTGGTGTAAAGTTTCAAGTCTATCGGCTATAGCTGTGTAGTACACCATAATGTTCTAATGTCAAAAGTTTATAATGAACAGTTTAACACTGTGTAATAAGCAGTCAGCTGTGTCAGGTTAAAGACAGATCAGTATTCGATTAAAGCCTGGATTACATCACAGAATGTGGAAAAGAGAAATATTATAAATGTGATGAACTAATTTTGTTGCTTTGTATGAATGGTTTATAAATAAAACCTGTGCTGCCCTGCCCTTTGTTCGTGTCTGCTTTAACTGATGGAGTTTGTGTTTTGCTTTAACGTTTGGCTCTTATTGTGTTAGATACATAGTAATGTTCAACACTTTTGTGTAGTGATGGAATACTGTATGTGTACCCTCGTTATTGTAGCATTTCAATTTCCTTTTACTGGAACTAAGGGATAAGTCTGTTTTAAGTGGGTTCTACAAAGACATGGTTTATCTACAGTAGATTGGTGTATAAGAACTGTTGTGTCCTGCACAAAGCCTTGACTTCAACGCCACTGAACACCATTGGGATGAACTAAAATGCTGTCTGTACCATAGGCCTCCTCACCCGACATCAGCACCTGACCTCACTAACGCTCTCGAAGCTGTATGATGATTAATCCACATAGCCACTAATAGTATATACATGCACAATAAGTTAGTTTAAACAGTAGTGTAAAACTTAATAAATGACTGTCTAAAATGTTTAAGTACAAGATGTTTAAGTTTTTACTATCCAAAGCTGAGGTTTGTTGAGATTTCTATAACCGTTTGTATGTTTATTTGTTGATGATTTCACTTTTAAGAACATTAACAGTATTTATTGACCTTATTTAGCGTTGTATTGTTATAAAAAATAACAATACCTCTCCCTTTAAAAAGGTTTACTTTGTGACAAAAGCTGAAAGTGGATTTGATGCCATTTTTCTAAATTATTATTATTCTAATCTCACTTTTCAAAATTGGTTGGATTAGTAAATGTCATGATTTTTTTTTTGTTTTTATTTTTGTGATTTATTTATTATTATTATTACTGTTCTAGAATCATGGAAAATAATAAATAATATCGGAAATTATTCTGCCCATTCATTTTTTTGCACACATTATTTTGTTACAGATTTTTTGTTTTATGAATAAACTTTAACTTTTTAGCCATAATTATTATCATTATTTTTTATGATGATGATTATATTATTATTATTATTATTATTATTATTATTGTTGTTGTTGTTACTATAATAATTATTTTGTATTATAATTTTTTATCTAATTATTTTTTAATAATTATTTATTTTATTTTATTATTATTATTGTATTATTATGATTATTATTACTATTATTGTTATTATTATTATTATTATTATTGTTATTATAATTATAATAATAATAATTATTATTATTGTTATTATTATTATTGTTATTTCTGAAATCAAGCTAAAACCACGAAGCGTTTCCGTGAAACCAACCAATCAGCGCCCTCCATGATCCTATGTGCGCGCTGTATGTCTAGCGGGCCAATCAGCGGCCGTCTTTTTGTAACACAGAGACGGCTAAGTGGGTTTGTTTGGGTGTTGAAGTGTACGTAGCGGACTCTGAGAAATCGGTCGGATTTCGTCCTAAAACACGGCGCTGTACGACGCATTCCTAAGTATTTTCCTTTATTCTTTGACGTACACGCATTAAAATGACGGGTAGATAAAGATATCCGTGTTGTCACCGCACTGGCCTGCGTGACCCAGCTGTCTGACGCTGTTTACATGATGTGCTTTATACTGCACTGAATCAGCTGGCAGTCTCTTAACATCAACAATAACAACTATAAATAATACAGCGTTGTGTGTGATCCAGATTATAGCAAAGTAACATGGACTCTGATGAGAAGCTAATATTTACACAAGAAAAATAATATACCATTAAAATATAAAACCTTTTTAATGGTATATTAAATATGTTTTTAAATATTTTTAGGGAGTGACTTTACTGTCCTGGAGTATTGAGAATATTGGTTTGGATTTACAATAATAATTGCATTAACAATAACATTAGTGAAGTATATTTAGCTAATTTATCTAACAAATGATATATCAGGTTCTTGTACATTCTGTAATATAAACACAATGTTTTGAATCATTGTGTGGGACAAAAATTAATATACAGAAAAAAAGGATTTTTTTTTTTATATGAGGAATGTAAAATGGCGAAATGTCATATTTTTGTTTTAAATCTTTTTATTTTATTTGGAAAGTTTCATATAAATAAATGTAAAGTGGTCTGAAAAGAAAGCAAACATTTTCCATTTTAAGCTGGAAATGAAAATTTATTTTAAAACTTTAAAAGGACTCACGAGGCCGAAAAGCTGTCAAACCTATGGACTTTTACAAGGCTGTTAATTTAATTCCTCTTTTCTAAATTAATCGTATTGCTCGATGCCCCTTCTTTGTATTTTTTCTTTCCTTTATGTTATGTTACTATTTTAAGATTTAAATAATATTTCATTGCATTTTGTTATCTGTTATCATTTGTTATTGAACAATAAAAATAATAATAATTACAGTATCTTTCATCACTAACATGGTTAACAAATTCTGCAGTCGTCATATGTACACAGTCGTACTGCTTCCACCTCTCATAGTGTAAAATTCACATATTATATTCACACGTTTCCATATTCATGTTATCAGTACTCTCTCTATTCTTATCATCCTTAATCAGCAACACTTTCATTTCCACAGAAGGGATTAATAAAAGTTTCTTTTCTTATCCTTCTCTTTAGGTTCAACTGTAGCGCCTGTCTCCCTTTCTTTATGTCCTTTGGAAAAGAACAAGTTGGAAGTTAAAAGGTAAACAAATAAGAAAGGACCTAGTGAGTGTCTGATGCATTAAAGGTGTTTATTTAAAAATATGTATAAATCAACATGTCTTTCCTAAAGACGCAATTTTAAGGCCGGACAATCTAGATTTGAAGTGTCCTCTCTGTGTCCACCAGATGTCAGCAGTAGATGTGAGGTGTGTTTGTGAGAGACTGTCAAGGCGCAGCATGTTTAAGCAGTGATCTAAGCCCAGAGCTCTGGTCATGGAGTCCCGCTTTGGGAATGTGGTGTTCAGCTCGCGCTTTGACTCCGGGAACCTGGGCCGGGTGGAGAAGGTGGAGGTGCCTGAACGTGATGCTGAGAGAAGCTCATTCTCACACGTCGACTACGAGTTCAGCGTCTGGACTAAACCTGACTGCGCAGACACCGAGTTTGAGAATGGGAATCGGTAAGAATGCTGTATTTACTCACCCTGGTCAATTGAAATTTTTTAATAGTAGATAGTGAAGGCATCTGAAGTTATAATCTATACAACCAAAAATAAGAATTCATTCTAGTGGAAAGCCTTCACAGAAGAGAAGAATGGAGCTCATTATAACAACATACACAGGGAATAAATCTGAAAAGGGTGTTCAAAAAGCACATTTGGGTGTAATGGTTAGGAGTCTAAGGGAGGCACGGTGGCTTAGTGGTTAGCACGTTCGCCTCACACCTCCAGGGTTGGGGGTTCGATTCCCACCTCCGCCTTATGTGTGTGGAGTTTGCATGTTCTCCCCGTGCCTCGGGGGTTTCCTCCGGGTACTCCGGTTTCCTCCCCCGGTCCAAAGACATGCATGGTAGGTTGATTGGCATCTCTGGAAAATTGTCCGTAGTGTGTGATTGTGTGAGTGAATGAGAGTGTGTGTGTGCCCTGTGATGGGTTGGCACTCCGTCCAGGGTGTATCCTGCCTTGATGCCCGATGACGCCTGAGATAGGCACAGGCTCCCCGTGACCCGAGGTAGTTCAGATAAGCGGTAGAAAATGAGTGAGTGAGTGAGGGTTAGGAGTCTACATACTTTGGTCATTCATTCATTCATTCATTCATTCATCTTCTACCGCTTATCCGAACTACCTCGGGTCACGGGGAGCCTGTGCCTATCTCAGGCGTCATCGGGCATCAAGGCAGGATACACCCTGGACGGAGTGCCAACTCATCGCAGGGCTACTTTGGTCATATTAGTAATTATTACAGTTACCCTAAAACATAAATGAAATCATATTTTTTCCTTAAAGCGTGTTGTCTTTATCTCTGTTTGAGTGCAGATCATGGTTCTACTTCAGCGTACGTGGTGTGCAGCCGGGTAAACTGCTGAAGATTAACGTGATGAACATGAATAAGCAGAGCAAGCTCTACTCTCAAGGCATGGCTCCATTTGTGCGCACCTTTCCTGTGAAAATGCGCTGGGAAAGAGTTCGGGAGAGACCGATGTTCGAGGTACTTATAATGTTGGTTTTGTAGAAGCCAACATTCTGTTTTTCTATTTAAGCTTAGACAAACATTTATAAATAGTAACTCCTCCTAGTGCACCAAATTCGGATATGTTGTAGAACCTGGTCTGAAGTTTGTTGCTATTACTTTTCTAAGCGATCCGAGTACCGGTACTTCCGGTACCGGGTCTCTAAATGGCCTTTTTTCCCATAGTCTCCCATTATAAACTTTGGAGGTTTATAACTCGGCAAGCTTTCGAACTATCTACACCAAACTCGGCCATCTCCTTTAGGGTGATACTCTGAACAAAGGTTTAAATTGGTGTACCGACTGGCCTTCCGGTTGTGCCGCAGCCCCGCCCCCAAAATATGCAAAATCAAAAAACTTTTTACAACATGGACATGTGACATATCAAAACACTCAGAACAACGAGGGGAACTTCCTCACGTGTATTCTGATGACGTCACGTGACAAAAAGTAACACTGACCCTTATGTCCACTCGCCTCCAAAACGCACCGCCCTTTGCAAATACTTGCATCGTCAAAGCCAACATCAAAGTTTGTTTTTTTTTTCTTTGTCTTTAACACTACAGTTCCACATGGTTGCATGATGTGGGGTTAGATCATTCTCCCTCTTTTAACCCTTTAACCTAACAGGGCTCCTGTTTAACTCTCTGTGCTTTGTGTGATGACTGTGCCTTTGGATTCTTTGTTTACTTTTAACCCTTATAGCTGCAAGCAGATATTTCCTGTCTCTCAAAGTGCTATGAACAAAGTATTGTCCTCTGTACCCTGTGTCCATGTAAAATTCTCTTATTTGCTTACTCATTAAAATGTTTAAACAGGATTAGTTTCTTTCCGTCGAGCTCTAGTAAGGATACACTGATCACGCACTGAGGAAAATGTCGGTTTTGTTGCTGATCTTACATTGATGCTTATTTTCACCTCTCTGACTACCTGAAAAGACATTTGAGTGCCTTCAATATGTATGTGTTGTTTTTTTTTTCTCTCTAGATGTCAGAGAATCAGTTCACTTTGTCGTTCATGCATCGTGTGCTGGAAGGGCGAGGAGTCATCACATACTTCGCTTTCTGCTATCCGTTCTCCTACACCGAGTGCCAGGACATGCTTTTGCAGCTAGACCAGAGACTGCTCAGCCATTCTCACACACTAGGGCCTTGCAGGTACAAACACACACAAACACACACACACACACACACAATGAATTTTTTTTTCCTTAATGATTTTCTCAGTGACCCCAATGATTTGGTTTGCAGTAATTCACTGAACAGCCAAAATGAGAGAAACTCCAGAACATTTGTGTAGGATTGTGCAGCACTTTTATATTCCCCCTCCCTGTTTTTAGCCCGGCAGACAGTCTGTATTATCACCGTGAGTTGCTGTGTTACACTCTGGATGGGCACAGAGTAGACCTGCTGACTGTGACCTCCTGCCATGGCATGCTGGAGGAGAGAGAACCCAGACTGGAGAAACTCTTTCCTGACCACAGCACACCACGACCACACCGCTTTGCTGGCAAACGGGTATTTGTTCTTATATTGCAACTCTATCTCTAAAGACCAAAAAAATACAAACACTTTTGCTGCGATGGCTTAGGATTACATTTGCCATTGTTGTACAAAGTTATAGAAGTGAAAGGGTCTGGTTCCTCTCAAGGTTTTTTCCTCTTTTTTTTTTTTTTTTTATTTTCAGAAAGCTGACAATGTGAAAATGTCTGTTGTTTGTTGCAAATAAAATTGAACTAATCTTGACTAAAATGCTTGTATCACTTTAAGAGCCATCAGCGCTTAATGCTGCTGGTGTAATAATGTCTATACTTCGAGATGTTTTGGAAAGTAGTCCACTTTTGGGTGGTAACAGTTATTCCACTTTGCCGTATCACTCTAGCCCATTGTTGATTCTTTACCAGGTTGTGTATAAATCCCTACAGCTGATGTTCTGTATTTGTGTATCTGTGTGTAGGTGTTTTTCATCAGCAGCAGGGTGCACCCCGGTGAGACACCCTCCAGCTATGTTTTTAATGGCTTCCTGAACTTCATTCTGAATCAGGAAGACCCACGGGCACAAATGCTGTGCCGGTTGTTTGTCTTTAAGCTCATTCCCATGCTCAATCCTGATGGAGTTGTCAGAGGTCACTACAGGTTGGTAACACGGGTTTTGTTTCTGGATCATGTTAGTCAGTTTAAGACCTAATTGGTTCCAGAAATATTTTAGGTTTAGTTGAAGTAATAAATCTATATTATAGAAGGTGCTTTATCCATGACCGTGTAATAATACTGTGTGTATCTGTGCTTTTTTTTTGTGTACGGTTGGGTTATAAGGACGGACTCACGTGGTGTGAATCTTAACCGACAGTATATGAACCCGAGTGCTGAGCTTCACCCCTCCATCTACGGAGCCAAATCCCTCCTCCTCTACCATCACCGGCACAACCGCCTTAAACCCAGCTCTCCCTCTGCACTTAAACTCTCCAACCAGTCCAACACCACCGCCACCCCACTCCTCACTACGCCTCTTGAACTTGAACACTACCTCAATTGCCGCAACGAGGTGGAGCGATTAGAGGGCCCAACTCTTGACCTCTCGCAGATACCCATGCAGATGGATGAGAGTTGGGAGAGTAAAGGCAGAGTGAAGGGCAAGTTTGGGCTAGGCGATGAGAATGACTCGACCCCAAGCCGGAGTGACGCATGCGTCTCTAACCTCACCCCAACAGAGCAGATCCCACCGCAGGAAAGCGGAGTGGCCTATTACATAGACCTACATGGCCACGCCTCCAAAAGAGGATGCTTTATGTACGGTAACAATCTGCCTGATGAGAATCAGCAAGTAAGTGTGTATGAATATATTCTTATGTATTCTGTACAATACAGTGGTATACAATAACATGCTGTTTTATCTGTGTTCAGGTGGAGAACCTGATGTATCCAAAGCTGATCTCGATGAACTCGGCCCATTTTGACTTCCTCGGCTGTAATTTCTCAGAGAAGAACATGTATGCACGTGACAAGCGTGATGGTCAGTCTAAAGAGGGCAGCGGCAGAGTGGCCATACACAAAGCTATTGGAGTAGTTCACAGGTAACACACTAGGGATTTTTTCTTTTAATTATTTTAATTATTTACAATATATATTTAAAGTTGTCTGGCTTTCATGCTGAGCATCGTTACTCTGTGATATAAACAGTAACCCGGTAACATTTGCTTTATTCTCTGTACAGTTACACGTTGGAGTGTAACTACAACACAGGCCGTTCAGTCAACACCATTCCACCCGCCTGCCATGACAACGGCCGTGCCACTCCTCCTCCTCCTCCTGCCTTCCCTCCCAAATACACACCTGAAGTGTACGAACAGGTAAAATAACCCATTCATAATTTGTGTGTATTATACTATGTCTCATCCTGGTATCGGGTTCCTTAAGGGATCATTCCTGTCTTTGTTCTCCAGGTTGGCCGTGCAGTTGCCATAGCAGCCCTGGACATGGCTGAATGTAACCCATGGCCGAGGCTCGTCCTGTCCGAGCACAGCAACCTGGTGAACCTACGAGCATCACTGCTCAAACACGTGCGCAACAGCAAGGGCTTGGTCTCCAACAGCCGCAAGAATGCAAACAAGGCTCCCGGCCCTCCGAAATGCGCGTGAGGACAATCTGAACAAATCTGTCTATCCACCTAAATTCTCACCTATGTTGTATATGATGCACATTTGTTTTTCTACCCCTTTGTTAAAAGAAATAACAGGTCCTTTTTCCACTGTATGTGTCAGAGGCCTGAGCAGCTCTGTTTCGGAGAATTCCCTTAGCCGGAGTCGCAGCCATGGCACGCGGAACGGCAGCATCCCTGGGAACAAGCAGACATCTCCACAGCTGAAGAGTTCCCCTAGCTTTACATTTGGCTGGAGCAGTTCTGGAAACACCCCCAGCTCACATAGACCTGCCCACAAAGCCCTGGGGCCAGTCAGAGGTGAGAGAGCGCTCTGGCGCTCTGTCATACGGATATATTTGAAAGAATATGCATGAATAACAGCACACAGCACTAGTGTTCTTGGATCAGGATTGTTGGTGAAATGTTTAGGAATATACATCTTTTTTTTTTTTTTTTTTTAAATTTATAAATTTCTATGTCCATGGAATTTTTGTTGTGTTTTTGTTGTTTAGTTAAAGATCTACACGGCTATAAAATGTTGAGAAACCCTGCAATGAGAGAGTGTTTCTAAATTTTTGGCTCAGGAGAAACTCAGCTTATGTGCATGCCAATGTTGTCCCTGTCTCCCAATTCACCCGATTAAACTTCTCATCTAATTTACATGTCTGAAATAATAAAGTAGTACAATGAACGTGGTTAATTGGAGAATGGGAAATGCTAAAGTGTGTTACTTCAGGCCCAGGATTGAGAAACAGAGTAACAGAGGACATGTCTGTTTTCAAAGCAGAGAATTAATTATGTATGCCGATTCAAGGATGCACCTGTTGGTGATGGAGCTTCTATTTCTTAAGGACTGACCTACTCTATTAGAATTTATGCATAACCGTCTATTGGAAATGTGTGTGCAGTGTGTCACCCAGGTGCATCTCATATATCTGTCCCTGTAGAGTCGAAAGCTCTGGAGAAGAGGCGCCAACACCAACTCGGGCAGCGCCTCTCACTCCACTGTCCCAGCAACAGCCAAGCCGTCCCAGCACGTCCCCCACTCTCCCCTTCTTCCTCTTCCTCCTCCTCCTCCTCTTCCTCCTCCCCCTCCTCCTCCTTGGGGGCGGGGTCAGCCTCTTGTTCCATCAATACGGCAGGTCTGTACTCCCACACCGGCCTGCTCACCAAACTAAGCTCTCTGCACCACACCTGCCTCAGAGACACTCAGACAACACAGCCAGCACAGCAAGACTAACTGGCTGCTGTGTGCATGACTGTGTGTGTGACTGTGTGTGACTGTGTGTGTGACTGTGTGTGTGACTGTGTGTGTGACTGTGTGTGACTGTGTGTGTGACTGTGTGTGTGACTGTGTGTGTGACTGTGTGTGTGACTGTGTGTGAGACTGTGTGTGCCTGTGTGTGTGAGCGTTGTGTGAGCATTGTGTGAGCGTTGTGTGAGCGTTGTGAGTGTGTTGTGAGTGTGTTGTGAATGTGTGTGTTGTGAGAGTGTGTGTTGTGAGAGTGTGTGTTGTGAGAGTGTGTGTTGTGAGAGTGTGTGTTGTGAGAGTGTGTGTTGAGTGTGTGTGTTGAGTGTGTGTGTTGTGAGAGTATGTGTTGTGAGAGTATGTGTTGTGAGTGTGTTGTGAGAGTATGTGTTGTGAGTGTGTTGTGAGAGTGTGTGTTGTGTGTTGTGAGTGTGTTGTGAGAGTGTGTGTTGTGAAAGTATGTGTTGTGAATGTGTTGTGAGAGTATGTGTTGTGAGTATGTGTTGTGTGTGTTGTGAGAGTATGTGTTGTGAGTGTGTTGTGAGAGTATGTGTTGTGAGTGTGTTGTGAGAGTGTGTGTTGTGAGAGTGTGTGTTGTGAGTGTGTTGTGAGAGTGTGTGTTGTGAGAGTATGTGTTGTGATTGTGTTGTGAGAGTGTGTGTTGTGAGGGCGTTGTGAGAGTGTGTGTTGTGAGAGTATGTGTTGTGAGTGTATTGTGAGTGTGTTGTGAGAGTGTGTGTTGTGAGAGTATGTGTTGTGATTGTGTTGTGAGAGTGTGTGTTGTGAGGGCGTTGTGAGAGTGTGTGTTGTGAGAGTATGTGTTGTGAGTGTGTTGTGAGAGTGTGTGTTGTGAGTGCGTTGTGAGGGTATGTGTTGTGATTGTGTTGTGAGAGTGTTGAGAGTATGTGTTGTGAGTGTATTGTGAGAGTGTAGTGAGTGTGTTGTGAGTGTATGTGTTGAGTGTGTGTTGTGAGAGTGTGTGTTGTGAGAGAGTGTGTTGTGAGAGTATGTGTTGTGATTGTGTTGTGAGTGTGTTGTGAGAGTATGTGTTGTGAGTGTGTTGTGAGAGTGTGTTGTGAGTGTATTGTGAGAGTGTAGTGAGTGTGTTGTGAGAGTATGTGTTGTGAGAGTGTGTGTTGTGAGAGTGTGTGTTGTGAGAGTATGTGTTGTGAGTGTATTGTGAGAGTGTAGTGAGTGTGTTGTGAGTGTGTTGTGAGAGTATGTGTTGTGAGTGTATTGTGAGAGTGTAGTGAGTGTGTTGTGAGTGTGTTGTGAGAGTATGTGTTGTGAGTGTATTGTGAGAGTGTAGTGAGTGTGTTGTGAGAGTATGTGTTGTGAGTGTGTTGTGAGAGTGTGTGTTGTGAGAGTATGTGTTGTGAGTGTGTTGTGAGAGTGTAGTGAGTGTGTTGTGAGTGTATGGTGAGTGTATGTGTTGTGAGTGTATTGTGAGAGTGTAGTGAGTGTGTTGTGAGTGTGTTGTGAGAGTATGTGTTGTGAGAGTATGTGTTGTGAGTGTGTTGTGAGAGTGTAGTGAGTGTGTTGTGAGTGTATGGTGAGTGTATGTGTTGTGAGTGTATTGTGAGAGTGTAGTGAGTGTGTTGTGAGTGTATGGTGAGTGTGTTTTGAGAGTGTCTGTTAATAGCCAATTGTAATGGTTTTGATTTCGACAGAAGGGGCAGTGATTTACAAAGTTATGAATATGTTTGTTGGCAGTAAAATTCAAATTTGAAACCTTTTGTAAATTCATGCAAATAATAAGTCTTGGTTTTGTTTTAGTAGCATTGCACTTTGATCATGTTAACATGAAACACATACTCAATGCCTATGACTGAATGTAATGGGAACACAAAATGGTGCATAACAACTGTATTTGTGTGTGTGTGTGTGTGCGTGCGTGTGTGTTACTGTCTTTTGTTTATTTTTTAGAAACATTTATTTCCTGCACATTAATGAATCATTTCTCCTGTATGCATTCTTGCACTTTTCTTCTCTTGTCAATTAATGTTTGAATTTTATTAACTGTCTTTTTTTTTTAATTTATTTTCTTTGCCATTCAGATTGCAATATATATATATATATGTATGTATATATATAAAATCCCAGTACTAAATCACAACGTCATTAGTCTAGCTACCTTCCTGTGGTTAAATAGTGGCTAATGTTGACACACTGTATTTATGATGCCAGAATATTAATACTGTAGCATAATATCTAGAAAAAAAAAATTCTAGATCTAAAGTCATTACATTATGAACTGAACAGCATTGTATGTCAGTTCCATTCATGAGGACTACAATGATGAGTGTTCGCTGTGTGTATTTGCACAGTAATATTTCTCAAGTAAGAAATAATTGCCAGTCACAGTAATTGTTACTCATATCTAAAAGTAAGTTTGTTCCAACACTTTTTATTTTACTGTTCATGAATCAGTGTGGAATTCATGATTCGCTGTTCACGAATCATGATTCACTTGATGAATCCGTTCATGAATCAGTTTTATTTCACTGTTGATGAATCAGTGTGCAAAATTTCACTAAAACCTCTAGCTGTTTCACCATGTGTCAGCTTTATGATGTACAGTATGAAGGTGTGGTGTGTGTGTGTGTGTGTGTGTGTGTGTGTGTGTGTGTGAGTGTGTGTGTGTAATTCTGTACATGTTTTATGTATGGCCGTTCTAATGTTTAGAAATGTTTATTCAGATTGTTGGTAGATGGCTACATTTTGTGTAGATGTGTAAACGTTTTTAAATATACTACTCTGTATGTAGTTTTGGGGAACGTTCTGAAAATGTACTCATTTAAATTAACAAGACAGATTTACAAATTTTATTCGGCTCGCTTTTGAAACAGGAATTCGTTCATTTTCATCCTCCAGGCATTTAAACTACATAGAGGAGGGAAAACTTGATCTAGACTAAGTTTGCCGAGTGATCTGTGTTTGTCCTCAAAACATTTTACTGAGGTCTACATTTAAGAACTATAAAGTCAGTGTTATAGATTTAACAAGGGAACATCTCGAGTGATCTAAAGCTAACGATCTATATTGATCATTGATTTAATGCTTTTATATGCAGTAGAACACATTTTAAGGTAAGACTTGCAGCTTTGTACTGTATACCGTTCATGCTGCAAGAAGTTCCCAAGTCAAGGAGGTAGTTTTTGTAATCCACAGGCACTTTATTCAACTCGCCGGCCCGTACTATACATCACCGCTTTTTCGTCACACCTTTTGCCTGCTTCGCCTGTTTTATGTAGTCTGGATTTGAACCACTGTGATGGAACTGATTTGTGCACGTCTGTGATTTTTCAATATTAAACGAGACAACAGATATGAATAGTTTGGATAGACTAGCCAGTTCACTGAATAGATTAAGTGTTTGATTTGGTTTTTAAAAGCAACTGCTGTCATCATCTGTGGCATCACCTCAGTAAAATGGTTTTGTCCTTCTTTTCTTCTTCATCTTTTATATCCATAACCTAAATACAGTTCCCTTGTAGGATGTAGCTTTCTTGTACACTCTCTTAAAAAAAACAAAGGGGTTAATAGATCAGTTGATGGTTCAAGCTTCACTTTAATTTGAGCCTGTTGTAAAGGGGAAGCCCTCTGTTACTGTACATCACTATTATAAACGTAGGGGCAAAACCCGAACTATTTACACCACTAACACTTGTCCGTAATCATGTTGTTGCTGATGTCTGTGTCTAAAGCAAATTTGAAACTCGCATTTAGCATTTAAATCTACAATACCACTAAATGTGCTTCACATTTAATCTGCAGTGTGAATGCCAGTGTTCACCATATACTGTATGTATACACTTTTATTTACGTAATTTATTATACTGTACCTTATATTACACACACTATATTGGGCTGTTGGAAGAGAGAAGAGGTGGTCCAAAATTTTCATTCTTGAATAAACATGACTGCTGGTAACATGGGATTTCTGACCTCTGTTTTTCCTTCTATTTTATTCCTTTAAAGGGGCAGTATGTCATTTTTGTTGCTCGTGAAATGAAATGCAACTGCAGTAAAAAAAAAAAAAAAATGCGATTAGATACTCTAATATTACACACTGCACCTTTAATGGGTTCTGCTCTGACTCAGGTCCTGAACTTACAGCTCTTGCTTTAACTATTCTATTCTTTAGTGCTGCTTCTCACACTACTTTTCACACTTTCTATACTATAAGGTAGTATGAAGAAAATACGAATCTCAAGAATTACATCTTAAGCTCATTTTGACACAAATAAATACAAGTTGTTTGGAGCAACGTTTCCAGCACCCGAGTTCCTGGCACTAACTTAATTAACTGTCTGCTTTTAAAGCCTATGTTGAGTTAATGTCTTTCTCCACATGAATCAACTACAGGAGCAGAACAGAAACATGATTCTATAAGAAGGAGCATCGGGAAGCTCTTGTCCTGGCCAACGAAAATATTACAGTCAAAACCATACAGTTAAACTATATTGATTTGTATAATCTGTGTTTTAGTAACTAGCTCATCGTTGTGTTAGCGATGTTAGCACACAACTCAACCTGAACATAGTAAATTGAGCTTATTCAGTACTTCAGTGCAAAGAAATCACATGAACCTCACATTATGCCTCACATTAGTTAGCACTGTGAGCTTCTGTTCAAGCTGAGAGTTTCTCACATTTTGTAAGTGCTAATTACATGACAAGAGCTAACTACATGCTTTTTCTATAATACAAGATCATCGCTGTAATCTGTTATAGTGTCGTTGGACGGATGACAAAACTTCATATGCGGAAATAAAAAGAGCCTGGCATCCATGTTTAAACTCCTTACAATCTCTGCAGCTCACATACACTCACAACAGCCACTTTATTTGTGACACTGTACTAATACTGGGAGGAAATCTGATTCATGCCACTTGATTCCTTAAGACATCTGAAACGTTTCTTTAAAATATGGACCTTTCGTTGTTCCGCATCCCAAACGCCAGATCTTTTAATAATGCTGAGCTCATTGTCATGTTCCTGAAACCAGTTTGAGACAATCTGATGAATTATTGTGCTAGAATTATCCATGTAATGCATATGGTTAGGAACAATACACACAGGCTTCAAACGATGTATGGTTGGTATTAAGGTTCTTGATATGTACTTTGTACCATCACCACCAGACTGGAGTGGAGACTATAGCCTTAGATTCCTGTTCTTTGCTGGTACGAGTGGAACCTGGCGTGGTTTCCTGCTGTTACAGTCTCTTCACTTCTGGGTTTGATGTATTGTGTGTTCTGAGATGCTTTTTTTGTCCACTATGTTTGTAAAGAGTGATTATTTAAGTTACTAACATTATCCTCTCCTCTGATTTCTTTTATCAATGAAATGTTTCATCAGACAGACTTTTTGTTTTTCACACTATTCTGGGTAATCACTATACTGTAGATTACAGACTCCAGGGCTCAGCAGTTATAGAAATACTCAAACCAGCCTGTCTGTTAGCAACAATTATTCCACAAGATCACATTTTCATGTTAGCGTTACCTGAAGCTCTTCACCTGTATCTGTATGATTTCACACATTTCACTGCTCTTACGAAATTGACTGATTGATTTGTTATCGGTTTGTTATAAGTTTAAGCATTAAAATGTTTATATAAAATAAAATTTTAGGCATTTATAGTTTGGAGAACCAATCAGCGTGAGAAATAAATTCATTGCTGAACTATGAATTTGTCCCTAAACATTTTTTCTACATTTTTTTTGGATGAGTTTTTTTCCGAAATTCGCAAAAGGTTGTCTAAACATTCGTCTTATTCTTTCCTGTGGCGATGTAGGAAACACAGATGCTCGTTCTCAGCCAGCGTTACAGAGCAAAGATCGACCTACATGGACTGGGAGTGGCATCATGATTGACGGTCCAGGATCCACTCAGTCATTTCCAGCACTACAGACGACGAGCTTGTCACAGGTAGAACATACAATAATTAAGGCATCTCATTATGTGCAATCTATATTTTGTTTCTTAATCCTACTTTTTTAACTTCAATTCCTTTATAGTTTGATGTTTAAATGCCCATGTTGCTTTTGTTGTATTGTCTACATGTTGTATGCCTGCATAATACCTGCATGTATAAATTAAATCTAACTTACAGCCTTCTTTCTCTTTTCAGATCTCTCTAAAGGAGCCCTCTGTGGACAGTATCTTATCCATTGAGTGTAAACGGTATCGCGGTTCATTTTCATATTGCAGACATGTAGTTGAACACAAATAGGTTTGCTATTGACTCTGTCGTCTCTGTCAGTCTCCACGGTTTCAGGAGTGAGCTGCATTTCCGGCCGAGTCGAATCCCGGTGCTTAAAACAGAGCTTTCCTATCGTCCTCTACCTCATTTAGAGTGCTGTGACGGTCCTACTATAAGAGCCTGGAAGCTCGTCAAACCCGGTCTCAAAAAACATCTAACAGGTCTGTACTTCATTATCGCACCCTCAATGATGCTTGAAAGTGCGAGTCTTTCTTTCTTTCTTTCTTAGAGCAGTGAGGGATCTCCATCACGAATGTTTAGATTCTGGTTTAAACCAAATTTATATTATTCTTTAAACAAATTCAGGAAATCCATACAGAAGAATTTATTAAAACTATCTATTTATTCTATTCATTCGATTAGCTGTGATCAGAAATTCTAGTCTTTACATGACGAGTGACGTTATTATGTGGTGTGTTATGGGAAGATCACACAGCGCTGCATCTGGTGGCAAAAGCTCTGCTGAGAAACTCTTCCCGAAGCTCTGAGGACAAGACAGACGCAACAACTAAACAGGTAAAACAACACAGACATACTCACACACACTCACAAAGCTCTGGGAGTGAAAAAAAGCTACCTTTTGGAATTACAACTACTTTAAGGATGGATTATAAAAATTTATATTTATTATATCATTATATTCTGCCTGCCTTTGCTGTTTGTTCTGAATTTATTGAAGGAAAAGTGTAATTATCCTTAATAAGATTATTGTCTTTTAAACACACATTAAAACCTTGAAATAAACTCATCTCAAACTGGCCAGAGAGACTTTACACTCTTCCTTTATTCTGGGATTAATGACTAGATTTCTGCTTAGAAGAAAAGTTTAAATCAGTTCTTCAGTAGTGAACCAAAGAAGATGACAGTTTGCTTTACACTTTAGGAGTATAAACCGAAACAGTGTACTGTATCTTACCACATTTATAATGTGCTCCTTTTACAGCATGTACTAGCTTTTTTTATAAGTAAATATTGTATATCCTGTTATGTATATATATATATATATATATATATATATATATATATATATATATATGTAATGAAGACAGTCTGTCTTGTTTTTGGCAGGACGGCGATCCAGAAGCAGCACAATCGGAGCTTTGGCCTGTAACTGGCAGCGTTTCCCAGAGCACAGAGACCTGACCTGCTTCTCCAAATATCCATGACATTCCCTCACTCACAGCGTGACACGACAGGTCGATGGCATGGCGTAAATAAACACTAATAACTAACGCATATAAGATGACGGCGTCACGGCTTTATGAACCTTTCCACACGAAGGACCAATCATCGTATTCATGTACCAGAGAAATGGCTTCATATCACATTTGATCAGTTACTAGTTATAGGACACATCCTTTAGAGAGTTTGCATATACATATTTTTTTTAATTATTTAAACATTTATTTTATTAATTCCACACATCCATGACTGACCTGAGCTGCTATACATCTGACCAGTCAGGTGTAATAGTGTTTAAGGAATAGAATATAAACAATGCCATTTATTCATCAGAATTGGACGTGATGTGACAAATCGATGAATATGACAAAAGTATTTAAACACATTTACAGCATGACCATGAACACCTGACCATCACACTCAAAACTTGCGTTTTAATGTTATTGATGGTGATGATGATGGTGGCTTTGGGGATTAGTGATCATTCAGCTACAGGAGCATTAGTGAGATCAGACACTGATGTTGGAGCGTGTCTGTGGGGATTAGTGATCATTCAGCTACAGGAGCATTAGTGAGATCAGACACTGATGTTGGAGTGCGTCTGTGGGGATTAGTGATCATTCAGCTACAGGAGCATTAGTGAGATCAGACACTGATGTTGGAGTGTGTCTGTGGGGATTAGTGATCATTCAGCTACAGGAGCATTAGTGAGATCAGACACTGATGTTGGAGTGTGTCTGTGGGGATTAGTGATCATCCAGCTACAGGGGCATTAGTGAGATCAGACACTGATGTTGGAGTGTGTCTGTGGGGATTAGTGATCATTCAGCTACAGGGGCATTAGTGAGATCAGACACTGGTGTAAGAGTGAGGAGGTCTGGGGTTCAGTCAGTGTTCCGGTTCATCCCAAAGGTGCTCAGTGGGGTTGAGTCAGAGTCAGGGCTCAGTGCAGGACACTCCAGTTCTTCCACTCCAGCATTAACACACCATGTCTTCATGGAGTTCAGAGGCTTTGTGCACAGGGACATTGTCATGCAGGAACAGTGTTTGTTAGGAGCTGGAGCAGTTCACACACAATACCTGCCACTCATTCCTGTGTATCTATGATGAACAGTATGTAAATAAAAGACCAGAATCATGAAAAAAACTCCATTAACAATTAAATAAATCTGAACTTACTGTCTTAAAACCCAGGACAGATAATAACAAATGATTTATTATTGACAGTATATGTTCTACATAATCATCCATACACTTTGCCATTCCTCAGCTGCTATATCAGGTTTTTGCAGGATTTAATCAACACATTTGCTTTTTGGACACGTCATATATTTACATCTGTAATCATTTTCTTGCACCTTGTTTAAGGTTAAAATAGTTACGTGAGATGGTAAAATCCTGGATTGTGTCTCTTTTTTAATAAGCATAAGAACATCCTCCACAACAGTGTGTATCTTGATGTGTGTGTATAGACTGTGTGGTTTGGTGTTATTTACTATTTGATTAGTAATATAAATGACAAGACATAATTTGATTGTTCATAAAAGCATTGGCCAGTGATAGTGGATCGAGCCACTTTTTCCTTTTCATCCTCACGAAAATGAACATGATGAACATTCATAACGGTGTCGTCGGCTGTATGATAATCGTGTGATAGGGTTCGATTATGCCTCCTATCTGATTTCTCTTTGTTTAGTATAATAATGTATAACCATGAGCAGGAGACTTTCTCTTGTCTTGTAATAAACTCTTGACTTTTCATTTCAGTTCATCTCAAGACTTTGCTTGACACAATTGTGACATCAATAGAATAAAAAATCTCTGCGTATGCTTTGAATTCATACATGAATACATAAGAGGTCTGAAATGTGTAGATCATTTTTGTAGTGTTTTACAAGCTTCTCTTTAAAACACCCTATTATACAAGCCACTCTTTATTCACGGAGAGAAAATACACATCCTGTCTGGTTTTCCTTCCAAATAAGTGTATCCTCCATCAGATTCAAGAAGAAATTGTTGACTTGGTAACCAAACAAGACAAGACAGGTTTAACATTTACAGATTTATTAACATTTTCATACAAAACAACAATTTTACAGGCTGCATCATCCCCATCGGTGGTCCCCAGTCACAAACATTCACCTAAAGAGAGGAAGCGAAAAACAATAGCGAGTGTGTAAATATACAAAAAAAGATTTGCTTATTGTGTTCATATAACATTCATCTGTGCAATGTACTTGGGTCAACTAAAAATCACAAATATGATGATGATAAAATGGAATTTTGGCATTCAAGCATTTCAGACTTGTGCCTTGAATCCATTAAAGAGTCCTGGAAAACTGTAAGAGGACCATTACCTTCTGATTGCCTTGATGTAATCATCATTCCAGCTTCTTAGGGTTGTTGACAGCCACGTAGTGATAGAGCACTACCAGCAGGAACAGTGACACTCCTAGCATGTTGGCAAAAATGGCAAGCTGTACATCTGTCACCATGCTGTGGGATTAATAACAACAACTGTAATTGTGAATATGATTAATAACAACAATAATGCACTACACTGTACTGCGTGGATCATGGAAACATAGAAACTAAATAAGTGCTTAACTCTATTCTGATTTCGATTCAGTGATACGGCACAAATCCGACACTTTTCAGTGAGTCAGATCATTTGATTTGACTCACTAAAAAGATTCGACTCTTTCGGTACTCAAATGACTCGCTGACATTTTCTCCGTGCGATATTACGAGTGATAAATGTTCGTCTTTGCTTAACGGTGTTTAAAGCCGTGTATGTATGTGCGTGTTTTAACTCTGATTTAATAAAAAAATAAAAAATAAATAAAAATACAATTTCTAAACAGATCCGACTCAGAAGAGAGTCGGCTCACAACGTTCAGAGAAAAGAGCCGACTCGTTCACAAAGGACACATCAGTATTTGTGTTCGGTGCAGAAACCCAGTGTACATTCACCTGTACATTATGTAGTAATGACTAAACTAAATGCACTCAGTATATAAGCCAAAGTATCCTGGGAGCGAACAGTAGCTTTGTTTTAACAAGCCGTTAGCAATCAGCTAAATAAACGTCTGGTGAGATGTTTAAAAGGCATCTTTACAGCCAGCATGTTATCGCTTTAAGAAGCACTTCAAATAAACGTGTAAATATCCTTGTGTAATAAAAGAAATAACTTACATGGACTATTAATGTTGCGTTTGATGTAGAGTCAGAGTTGTTGGTCAAGCAGCAACACGTCTACGTCTACTTCCGCTTCCGCCTCCACAGACTTGAGACACGTCATCATGCAGCGTTCAGGAAGAGACAGAGATTCTGTTATTATTATTATTATTATTATTATTA